>NC_057808.1:524827736-525010024 GCF_018294505.1 Triticum aestivum | reverse complement strand
CCCTGCCACACACAAACTTGACATGTGCCCTGTAACGTTCCGGTAGGCCAGTCGCCCTATATCTTTGACTTGCACACACACACAATTTCGATGGCTATCTTCATCGATCTCGCACCCACCCACTTGATCCTCTCTTCGACTCTATCGATAGCTATGACCCCTCCCTCTCTTCTCGTGGATTGCCCGACCCTCTATGTATGATATGGATAGGCCTCCATTTCACACACATTGCATGCAAAATTTTGTTTGAGATGTCATCGACACATATTCCCACAAATAATTCACGAAATCAACCCCCACCCACCCCCACCCCAAAACAAAAAACACTCACGAACGCGGTTTGTATCTCTCACACACACCCACGTAGGTGGGGGCGTGCACGAAGAGAAGAGGTGCATGCACGGCGCACGTACTCCCGTCTCTTTCCCAACCACACCCGCGCGGGTACACGGTGGAGCTCATTTTTGTACGAAAAAGGCAGCCCACGTGGTAATTTGGCACGTGTACTGGTTGTCCACTTGGTGGAGGGAGGTTCGTCTACCACGGGTGAACAAACAAATTGCGACTTGACGTGTTATGTTAAAAAAAGAGGCAAACCATGTGGGGCCTACCTTAGAGGCAAGGCTCCATACACTGGAGTACTTTTGATGTGTCCCGTCAACTCGCAGAACGAGGAGAAGCTTGCTTAGTACGCCGTCTCCCCCGCCCATGGGCGCGGTGGCTCGCAGGATGAGGTGAAGCTTGCTCCGCCTTACGCCCGCTCCCTCGCTCATGCGCGCGGTGGCTCGCAGGACGAGGAGAAAAATTTACTACTCCCTCTGTTTACTCCTCGTCCCTACTACCTTGGTTATAGAGATTATATCATATTGTTTGGAATATATATGTCCTTTAGTAGATTTCAATATGAACTACTAGTACATACTCCAAACACTGATGTATATAGACGTATTTTAGAGTGTAGATTCACTCATTTTGCTCCGTATGTAGCACTCTCCCTCGCCCCTCGACCCTCGCCCATGTGGTGGACGTGCAGCAATTCATTCGGTCTCATATAGCCAGAACGATACATACTGCACTACCATTATTGCTCGACTTCCCGAAGAGGCAAAGAGCCAATCGCAAGGTTAATATTTTGGAGATGCCAAGCGCAAGGTTATAGGAGAACGAGTAGTAGGTGCCGCATCATTTATAAATAAAGTTTTTTTTTCTTCAGTGGCACGTATGCAATATGATAGGTTCATATGGAGAGAAAAGGAAACCGCTCCACTATATACATAGTCAGGACGGGCCAGCCTACACGGTTGCTTGCTGGGGTTGCTCTCTTCACACTCTCTCGCACAAAACGACTGTGGCCACATCTCTAACATCCCGGCGGATCACGTCCGCTTGGGGAAGGGGTGGATGCTTAGTGTAGATGCGGTGGCCGTCGCCGACGGCGAAAACCCACTGTCGGCACGTCCCGATCAGGTGTCCCCGCCGTTCTCTCTCACAAAGCCGGTGAGGTTGCCTTCGTCCCTTGCTCACTGCCGCGACGTGGGCAGTTGCCGCCTCCCGCCGCCCTCCTCAAGGTTGAGCTACGTCCCTCAGGTACAACTCCCTTTACAGTCGGCTTGCACCACTGCTCCAGCTGCCCACATCACTCCCTGTGGATATTTCTCTACTTCTTTGCCCCGCACATACCTCTACTGGCTTCTACATACTGTATTTGTGATGAGTTTATGTCTCATCAACTAGTCCCAGTAATCTTATTCTAATCACGCTTCTTCAATTTCTTTGCCACAGGGATGCTCATCTCGATTTTGGTGAAACTGCACAAAATGATCCGATGGTCAAAAGGTTGCAAACTTCATTTATTAGGAAGCTCGAATGTTGCTAGCAAATTGAAGCCTGGTCAGGGTTCACGGTTCAAGGGCTAGGGACTGCATGGATCGTTTTTTCCTTTAGCTGCCTCTGTTCCAAAATAAGTGTCAACTTTAGTAGTAGTACAACTTTGTACTAAAGTTTGCACAAAGTTGAGACACATATTTTGGAACGGAGGGAGTACATATTTGCTATGATCTGTCAATCATTGAGATGCAATAGCATGCATGTTAGTCTCCTTTGTATTTGATGAAATGTTGCAACGGGCAACCTTGGACGCAAGATACATGTAATAGAAGCTGGAAGCTTCATAGCATTGTACAAATTTATCTCGCTGATAAATTACAGTACGTACTATACTAGTACTTCCTCCGTTCCTAAATATAAGTCTTTGTAGAGATTTCACCATGAACCACATGCGGATGTATATAGATGCATTTTAAGTGTAGATTCATTTATTTTGTTCCGTATGTAGTGGAATCTCTACAAAGACTTATCTACTAGTAATAGCTAGCCCCCACTACTAGGAATTCTCTATCCTCTCCTTGAGCCACATCATCAAAATTGATGTAGCTGTTAGATGAAGTAAATCAGTCCATAATAGCCGTCTGATCTAGACGTTGAGAGGCTCCGCACTAAGCCACATGCAAGCATGAAGAAATACCGTGGCACATGCATGTGAGTGGGTTTTAAATCACATCAACATGTCTGCATGCAAGCATGCACCGGTAGCATGCATGTAAGTGAGCTTTTAAGTCCCATTAACATGTCAAAAAGAAAAATATAATCCCATTATGCAGTAGGAGTTGGCTGATCTTTTTTCCTTACGTGGGATGATCTAAATGATGATGGGAGGTTATTTAGTTTGGCTACCACATTTGTCATGTGGTTATAGAGTTTTTTTAGTTTTATGAAATCGATAATTTTGCGTAGAGAGATATACCGCTGTTCCGCGGCAACGCGCGGGGACTCATCTAGTAATATTTAGGAACGGAGGGAGTACTATGTAAAGAGTTAGGTGTCGCACGGTGATACTGTGAGGTGGGCCATGTAATCACTGAGCCTGTGTGTTTTCACTGCTCTTGCACGCCTCCGCTGTAAGAATGGAGAAAATTGTAATCTAGTAGTAGTACCTCCTTTCGCCGAAAGCGTGGGACATCCAGCAGTCCTACCAGCTCAGTAATAAAGACCAATGAGCCATCAAATCACATAGACCCAGCAGTAAGTTGGACGGACGAAGCAACCATCACTCTCGCGCCAGTGAGAGGTCGCGTCCGCTCTGCCCGGGCATGAATGCGGCACCGATTCTTTGGAGCGTCGCTGACCGTTTCGGGCAGGAAGCGCGCGCGGGCGATGGAGGGGCTTTGGGTGGGCCAGGCTGGTCAGGAGCGGGCGTGGCAGCTGTCCACATGTCCCTACCGGACACGCCCGGAAACGAGAGGATGCACCGACTCTCGCGGCTAAAATCGTACTACACTACACAACATCTCTCTGTAGGAGTAGGTCGATCTGTCGCTCTCTCTAACACACACATGATGTTAAACACACACACACACACACACGCACGCACGCACCTTGGTCCCATTGCACCTTCTAACGTGACTTATTACACCTAGACGGAGGGAGTAGTAAGTATACGAGATACGGTGGCACACTGACTTAAGTCTAATACAAGTGCCCAAAATTTGTGTGCATGTTATAATAAGGATTCACTTAAAGTAGTACGTGAGCAAACAGAGGGATCAATTGTACAGTGTTCCCGAGCAGTAGCGAGATGTGTGAGGTAAGATACACCGCTAGCGCTTTTAATTTTTCTTATTAATTTGTTTGTTTCACCCTCTGACTGGTGGGACCCAACGTACTACGTGGAGAGAGGTAAGGTGACTAAGGCTGCATTATTTTTGCACCACTGTGGATAGTCTTACCACCAAAGCCACATGACACGATTATGATTGAAATCCCAATGACTCCCACACACACAAAAAAACACGGCATGCTTGTCACACGAATGCAGGAATGTATAAAAGGTTATTTCCCTCTTGTTGAACATAACGAGAGGGTTGTGTAGCTGGTTAACATGTTCGCTCATCAAACTTGAGGTCTCGGGTGGATTCTTTGACTGGTCAAAATGTTTTCTAGGGTTTGCACGCTTCACACTCTCTCTCCAGTATATATATACACGCTGGAGCCTCAGCGCTTGTATTTGCTCTCTTCACACTCTCTCGCCCTCTTCCGCTGGAGCCTCAGCGCTTGTAGATGCTCTCTTCACACTCTCTCGCCCTCTCCAGATCTAAACAAGACTTCGTTGGCCTCTCTCTCCCCTCACTGCTGCTCAAAGAGCCGGTAGGATCCATCCGCCGGGAAGGGAAGGAGGCTTAACGTTGTCGCCGTCGGCGAGGGACTATCGGCGCAGCTGTTCACTTTCCACCCAGCGGCGGCGCGGGAGGGCCTCCGACCCCTTCTTCTTTGCCGCCGTCACGTCGCCCACCGAACCACGCCCCAAGAACCTTAAGGTATAATTTACTTACTCCACATGCATTGCTCTAGCTGCATTTATACCATGAATCTAGGACGTGGTTCAAAGAGGAAAGGAGTGGGGGAAAGTAGTGGGAAAAGTTGTATATAGCATGAATCTAGGACGTGGTTCAAAGAGGAAATGAAGGGGGAAAGTTGTATAGCATGAATCTAGGACGTGGTTCAAAGAGGAAAGGAATGGGGGAAAGTTGTATCGCATAAATCTAGGACGTGGTTCAAAGAGGAAAGGAAGGGGCGAAAGTACTAGTTCAAAAAGGAAAGGAAGGGACAAGGCTGTAGAGTTTGAGCAGGACTAGATTTGCTGTGCTCACATAGGGAAAGGTGTCTAAAGATAACAAAACTGGGACCAACACAAATATGCTCCTTGGTTGTTTGTTCTTTGTTGCAACAGACTGTGCATGACCACAGTACATCGGTAGATGCACATGGTGCTGGTGCGTCCACTGTCCCGTGCAACTCATTAGCTGTTGTTAATTTAAGACCCTGTTTGGTTAAAAACTCCCTAGTCCCTACCTGCTTGGTTCCAGGGACTAAACATGGACTAGAGGTTATTAAATGACATGCTAAAAGACCATGTTACCCCTAGTAATGAACTAATAGAGACAAGGTGCGATGCGTGGCAGGGGCAACTGTTGGAAAAAGTACCAAAAAGACTCCCTCGGGGTCTTCTTTCTTTAGTCCCAAATGCCCACTTTTAGTCCCTAAAAGTCCCTCCTGTTTGGTTTAGATGGGACTGACACGGAGTTTTTTTAGTCCCTACACCAAAATGTCCCTGTAAACAAACACCCTCTAATAATGCCGCTGGAAAATTGATGCAATGCCACAGTTAAAAGCAAATTACATGTTTAACGAATTTTATTGTTAATATAATCTCTATGTTAATATTAATCAATGCCACCGTTTCAGAAATGCTACTATCTTGCTTTCTTTCCCATTTAGATAAGGTAGATGCTTCTTTTTGTTGGCTTCTGTGTCATCCACCGTTATTGACCACTAATTGTTTCCTTTGCACCTCTGTGTAAACAGGGTTATCTACTTCACCTCGTTGCCATTGTGACCTTTTGTTGCACTGCACAAAACACTTTTGTTTTAAAAGTGTTTTGTGCAGTTCAACCAAAATGTCACACCGACAACGTTGCTTGATTGCTTGATCTTAGTGGAACTGCACAAGAGGAGATCTTACTTCCTATCCATTAAGGCGAATTTGGTTCAGATCTTCTTCTTGTGAGTTGTTTGAATTCCGCATCATGAGAGGTCAGTACTAGCCTTCTTTCACATGATTCTGCAGTGTGCTTTCATATGTTGTGCTACTTGTACGATAATGTTGCTTGATTTTAGTGAACTGCACAAATGGAGACAAGACTTCCAATCTGTTTAGATACTGTCATGAAAAAGTGGTATTGTCCTTGAGAAGTGCTTCATCTGTGCTGTTTTAAATATTTCCTTTCCTTTTTTTCGAGCAAACAGGAATGCTAGAATTTAGTAGTCCTCTTGTCTTTGCACAACAGAATCATCTTCCTCTGAAGAACAATATGGAGTACGTGAAGTGACTAGTTCCGATTATGGTAGGATGAAGAAGCCCTGTCTATCTTCTCATCAGAAGGAGCAGTTGAAGGATGGTTACATTACTCCCCACAAGACCAAACTAACTTCAGCTCAGAAGGACTGACAAATCTCCATTTTTTTGCTGTGATGCGCGAGTACAATGTTGTTCTAGGATTCTTTCTGGTGAGTTCCATTTTTCTAAAAGTGTGCTCTACATGGACCATGTATGTGTCTGTTGAAACTGTCAATTCATAGTACAGTTTGCTTTATACTAATCACTTTTTTGTATTTGTGCAAATAGGGGTGCTCAGCTTGATTTCAATGGGAACTGCACAAAATGTTCATGAATACATCGAATCATTCATTTCCACCACAAGAAAGGAGGTGCCGATAAGTTCAAGGCGTTGCAACATATAAGGGCGAAATCATACAAGCTACACGCGAATTTGGTTGATTTTGGTGGAACTGCACAAAAAGAACAACTGATTTATTTAGCACGAGGTGCCATGTCAATGTCCGAACTGATGGCAAACCCTGCCCATTCCACAATCGTAGGCATTTGATATTTTCGAATGGGACAACCTTGTCAAATTTTGCTCATTGATTTTAGCAAGACATGCGTTTGATATTTTCGAATGGGACGCCCTTTGCTGTCAGCAGCGTCGATCAATTTTTCCTTTATTCTTTAGTTGTGAAGTAAATATTGCCTCTAACATGTGAGTAGCTGAGATGCATAATCATCGATTGTTTTGAATGTTCTCTATGAATTGCCAGGCCTGTGTGTTTGATTGCAATGTACAGAAACGCTAAAAAGCTGCTCAAACTCTTTGTACTCCTTCTGTTCCTTTTTACTTCGCACATTGTGAAAGTGCATACTTTTTTGTATAAGATTGGTCAAAGTAGAGATACTTTGACTGCAGACAAAACTTGTATGCAGACTAGAAAGGACCGGAGGGAGTACATGTGAAACTGCTGCAAACAAGGTGATCACCCTGGGAATAATGCTAGTGAGTATTGTTTTGCATGTTCATCCAATGCCAGTGATACAGGAATTCGAACTAATCGAAATAAATTCATTCATACACGGTCGGATTTCATATAAACATGCCGGATTTCATTACATTGCATACATTCTTCAACTAAAAAGGGGTGCGCTGGAGGTATAATTAATTAACCGAAGCTACCCACCTGTGTCCCGCTGAGCCGAACAGAAGCTTCAGTGACTTAACTGCAGGTGCAGTTGCGTAACTGACATGTGGCCTGTTGGGCCCACGTGTCAGTCAGCCAACTGCACCAGCAGTTAAGTACAAGCAGCGTTCTTCTCCAGCGCAGCTCTCCGACTCCACGTCGCCGCCAAGAAGCTAACCGGCCGTCAATGGTCAACCCGCCTAGCTTGGCTTCAACCGGAGGGTAGCAGCGGTGGCCTTACTTGGACCTGAGTGGCGGCGGCCTACCGTGTTCTACTCTTCCTCGTTTTTTGTGTGGCGCGGCCTCGTTGGCAGCGGGGCGGGGCCTCGGCGGAGCCGGCGATGTCCTCTGTCTCGTTGCCGGCGGGTGGCGCCTCAGCGGAGCGGTGGAAATCCTCCCCCATGTTGCCGGCAGGGTGGGGCCTCGGCTAAGCCGGCGATGTCCTTTGCCTCGTTGTTGGCGGGGCGGGGCCTCGGCGGAGCCGGCGGTGTCCTCTGCCTCGTTGTTGGCACCGCGGGGCCTCGGCGGAGTAGGGCCTCGTCGACGCCAGCGGAGCGGGGACTCGTCGGAGCCGGCATTGTCCTCTGCCTCGTCCTCGGTCTCGCCAAACAGCGCCTCGCCCGCTTCATCGCCCTCTTTGCTAGCCTCTTTGTAGGCGGCCGCAGCCTCCACCACCCGCATGCGGTACCGCCAGCGCTCGAGGCGGCCCTTGCGGGCGGAGTGGTACGAGTCGAGCAGCGCCTCCTGCTCCGCCCACTCCGCGGCGATCTGCTCCTCCGCCTGCAGGTGCTCCTAGAGGAGATGGTGGTTGTAGGCGGCGTCAGCCTGCGGCTCCCGGAACTGCTCCTCACGCATCTGCCTCACCCTGTCCATATATTGGCCACGGGCCTCGCCGATGGTCATGGTGCAATGCACCGGCGAGGATGGCGCAGAGGAGGGGGTTGGCGCCGGATCATCGACTACCATGTTCTCCATTGGGACGTCGTCGTCCTCCGGCTGCCTGTTGGCCAGCCGGTCGGCAGCAATCGCTGCCATCTCCTTGTCGTCCGTCGTCCGCCCATCCTGAAGAGCGCTGGAGCGCGAGGAAGCAATGGTGGGCAGTAGTGGTGTGGACAGGAGAAAGGGAACGGATGCGGATGACTGCGGCTATGGCCGGCGCAGCAGCTTATATAGCAATGGTGGGCGGGCGGAGGGATGGACGTGTGGCGCCGGAGTAGCCGCCTCGGCAACCGCGTATCATTAATGTGGGCGGCAGATGAACGGACGGACGGCACTTGTGTCGTTTGAAGGTGGAGCAATCGCCTGCACCGGGAAGCGGGGCGGGCGGCGCTGACTGTTTCGCTCGGAAAGCGCGCGCGGGCGAGGAGATGACTTTACTTGGAGAGGATGACAATGGGGACCCACCAGGTCCATAGCCTCACGTACGCAAGTGCCTCCTTATTATATATATATATATATAACTATAATTTATTTTGCTTCCTCCTGGTTTCCTGACATCACGGTCCCACACCATTGTCAACCTATGTAGTAGTCAATAAACGAGAGAATTGCACAAGAAGCGGCCGATAGCTGGGACCAAGCAGCTCGAGCAGTATTTGTGTTTTTGAGGTGTGGGCACTGCAGAGTTTTTCGATGTTTAGCCCAGATATTAATTTTTCTCCTCTGAACAACAACGAAAACATCGCTGCAGGTATTAACTGGGCGGGCTGTGGCCCGTCTAGCCCAGGCCAGATATCCAGCCCAGATATAAATTTTTGTCAAGCTAAAAATGGCTAGCCCAGCTATACTTTTTTTAGGAAACCCAGGCAAGGTCAAGTTGTTATTCTCCGCCCCGCTGGGCTGCAAATCTTTCCTAGGAGGGATGCATTAGGCTTAACAAGAAAATGGGCTTTAAGAAATAATAAATGGGATGTAATTAAAAAAACTGAGCAGTAACTATAAAAAAATGCACCAAACACGTGATTACTTTATAAGATATTATTTTTGGATATTGAAAATTTTAATTTCATTAATTGTTGCGAGCGCAATGTTTTGTTGGATTTTTACGTAATATAAATTTATATTGAAATTGTATTTAATCTGACTAGAAATTTCGGGATAAAAATATTTCGGATCCCATCAGAATGTGGGAAATTTTATTGAATTCTGTTTTGAACGGTTGGTTGAAATGGGCTGTATTTTAACAAACTGTAAATGGGCTGTAGTAAATTCCATTAGAATTCAAAAATGGGCTACACATTCTTACAAATCTCAAATGGGCTATAAGTTCTCTGCCACACACTTCTGGCCTTACTAAGTTGACGCGTCCCCTAAAAAACAGAGTTGACGCGTATGCAAGGCTTTGTCAACTTATAGTCAACACACGGTTCTAGCAGCAGTGGCCGTTGGATGTCCATCCAACGGATACCGTGCTTCTTCTTCAATCTCGGATATTCTAGCTTCACCCGCCCAAAAAATGATTCCTCCCCCTGACATCTGGGGCGCACCGTTTCGGAAGCTGACCTGTGGGCCTACTAAGTTGACGTACCAAGGGCTTTGTCAACTTAGTCAATATAAACGATTCTAGCTGCAGTGACCGTACGATGTCCATCCAACGGTCGTCGTGCTTCTTCAACCTCTGGTCTTCTTGCTCCAGCCGCCCAAAGCAGCGCCGGTCGTGCCGCCTGCTCCTGCCTCCCGTGGCCGGCTGTGCTGCCGCGGAGGCCTCGCCGCCCCCTACTACTCCCACCGCTGACCAGGCCATCCCTCCACTCACCCACACCCCCTGTTATTCTGCGGCGACGGCAGCGCAGCCGAACCAGTGAACCCTCGTACTCCTCTCCGCGTGTGCATCCACTGCCGCGTCTTCCCCGGCTCCGCGTCGTCCCCTTCCTAGGCCTCGCCGTCGTCCACCACCCTGGTGCTCTTGGCGCGGCGTGGTCAACGTGGTCAAGGAACGACTTCCATCGGACATGGACTGTACGTGGAGAGGCTGATAGCTGGGTCCACGGCAGGGGCAAGGAAGTGCCTCCTTATTACGCGGAAAATAATTATTCCTCCACCTGACAGCAGGGACCCACCGGACGGGCCACCAGTATTTTGCGAAAAAAATTGTTTCCCCCGACTGCTGGGACCCACTGGACGGGCCACCGCATTTCGCGAAAAAAACGTTCCCCCCGCTGTCAGCTCGGACCCACCGGAAGTGCCTCCTTATTACGCACAAAAAAATGAATACTCCCCCGGCTAGCTGGGACCCACCTTGGTGGGAGGCTGACTTGTGGGCCTACTAAGTTGACGGGGACGAAGGGCTTTGTCAACTTAGTCGATATGAATGATTCTAGCTCCAGTGACCGTACGATGTCAATCCAACGGCCGTAGTGCTTCTTCAACCTCTGGTCTTCTTGCTCCAGCCGCCCAAAGCAGCGCCGGTCGTGCCGCATGCTCCTGCCTCCCGTGGCCGGTTGTGCTGCCATAGAGGCCTCACCGCCCCCTACTATTCCCACCGCTGGCTAGGCCCTGCGGCGACGGCAGCCTCACACCGCAGCCGAACCAGTGAACCCTCGTACTCCTCTCCGCGCGGGCTTCCACTGCCGCGTCTTCCCCGGCTCCGCGTCGTCCCCTTCCTAGGCCTCGCCGTCGTCCACCGCCGTGGTGCTCTCCGCGCGACGTGGTCAACATGGTCAAGGAACGACTTCCATTGGAAGAGTACGGTATATGAGTATGAGTATTACAAGAGTTGATCTACCACGAGATCGTAATGGCTAAACCCTAGAAGTCTAGCCTGTATGACTATGGTAATGAGTATATCCTTTCCGGACTAAACCCTCCAGTTTATATAGACACCGGGGGGATCTAGGGTTACATAGAGTCGGTTACATAGGAAGGAATCTTCATAATTGATCGCCAAGCTTGCCTTCCACGCCAAGGAGAGTCCTATCCGGACACGAGTACAGTCTTCGGCCTTCGCGTCTTCACAGCCCATCAGTTCGGCCCATAGATAACAGGCCAGACGCCCGAGGACCCCATGGTCCAGGACTCCCTCAATCTTCGTAGAATATGTGGGAGCCAATATGAGCATCCAGGTTCTGCTATTGGTTATTGACCGGAGACGTGTCTCGGTCATGTCTACATAGTTTTCGAACCCGTAGGGTCCGCATGCTTAACGTTCGGTGACGATCGGTATTATGAGTTTATGTGTTTTGATGTACCGAAGGTTGTTTGGAGTCCCGGATGAGATCAGGGACATGACGAGGAGTCTCAAAATGATCGAGCCGTAAAGATCGATATATTGGAAGGCTATATTCGGACATCGTAAAGGTTCCGAGTGATCCGGGTATTTTTCAGAGTACCGGGGGAGTTATGGGAATACGGGAGTACATATGGGCCTTAGTGGGCTTTAGGGGGAAAAAGAGAAGCCACGAGGGCTGGCCGCGCGCCCCCCATGGGCCTAGTCCGAATTGGACTAGGGGGGGTCTGCGCCCCCTCTTTCCTTCTCCTCCCCCTCTCCTTCCTTCCCCCTCCTAGTAGGACTAGGAAAGGAGGAATCCTACTCCTACTAGGAGGAGGATTCCAGCCCCCCCCCCCCTTGGCGCGCCTAGAGAGGCCGGCCGGCCTCCCCTCCCTCCTTTATATACATGGGGAGGGGGGCACCTTAGGATACACAAGTTGATCAGTTGATCTTTTAGCCGTGTGCGGTGCCCCCCTCCACCATAATCCACCTCGGTCATATTGTAGCGGTGATTAGGAGAAGCCATGCGTCGGTAGCATCATCATCACCATCATCACGCCGTCGTGCTGACGGAACTCTCTCTCGAAGCTCTGCTGGATCGTGAGTTTGAGGGACGTCACTGAGCTGAACGTGTGCTGAACTCGGAGGTGCCGTGCGTTCGGTACTTGGATCGGTCGGATCGTGAAGACGTACGACTACATCAACCGCGTTGTCATAACGCTTCCGCTTTTGGTCTACGAGGGTACGTGGACAACACTCTCCCCTCTCGTTGCTATGCATCACCATGATCTTGCGTGTGCGTAGGAATTTTTTTGAAATTACTATGTTCCCCAACACAAGGTTAGTGTGGAAGAAGAGGATGAAGAGGAAGAAGAGGAGACCAATCCCGAAGATACAAAATATGCTTATCATGAGCACATGGCTCTCGCTTCAAGGCAATTTTGGAGCAAGAAGAACACGAGGCCCAACTTCAACAAGAACAACTCAAGTGGCGCGAAGAGTAAGCAACGAGTGAGGACTTGCTATAATTGTGGCAATGTGAGCCACTTTGTTGCGGAGTGCCCATACGAGAAGAGGGAAGACAATGGTGGCAAGCTCATCCGAAAAACAAGGCCGAGTCCTTCCCCAACAAGAGCAACTTCACCAAGAAGACTCCTCCCAAGGGGTTGTGGCACAAGAAGAGTACAATGAGGATGATGATGATGATGATGATGATGGTGAGTCGGTTGCCATGGCCTCCGTTGCCATTGCGGCAACTCCACGGGTGTCTCTCTTCGACTCACCCAATGAAAACATCACCTCCAAGTGCCTCATGGCTAAAGCCACCAACAAGGTAACCCCCAGCATCAAGACTACCATCATTACTAATCCTTCTTTGACGGATTGCATTGATGAAAGTGAGAGGCCTAATGTGGAGGAAAATGAATTTGAGTCTTTTATGAGTAAGCTCAAGGGTAAATCCAAGAAGCACTTCGTTGCTCTCTTGGAACAACTTGGTGAAGCCAATGACATGATCGAGGCTCACGAAGATACCATCTCTAAGATGGAGGGGCATAGTTGTGACTATGCCGATGAGATTTCGGATCTCTCCAATGCTCTTGAGGAAGAGCGCGGTCATCGTTTGGCTCTTGAGGAGTCATACAACGAATACCATGCTAAATTGAAGAAAGATCTTGATCATGCTCTTGTTGTATCTCGTGAGCTAAACTCCGAGAAGGCCAAGCTTGGGGTTGATCTTGCTAGACTCAAAGAGGAGTTTGAGTTACTTGACAAGGCTCACAAGGTCTTGAAGGGTGCTCATGCTAGCCTCAAAGAGTCTCATGATCAACTCCAAGTAAAGCTAACCAAGGAGAAAGCCACTTTTCCTCATATGGTTTTAATTGATAATGCAAATGCTACTAACCCGTGTTGTGAGCATGTGCATCTTGTTGAGGAGAATGCAAAGTTGAAGGACCTCAACGACCTTTTGAGCAATCAAAAGGAAGTTGTGGCCAAGGAAGGGATTAGGTTCAAACCCAAACCCAAGAACAAGAAGAAGAATGATAAGGCCAAACGACCTCCTCCTCTCAAGCAAACCTTTGTGAAAGAGGGAGAGGGTGCTCCTAAGGAGAAGAAGACCAATGTGAAGGTTCGTGGTGTCAAGAAGGGCAATGCCACCCCTTCCAACAAAGCCGGCGATTTTAACCCTTCCTATGTGTTATGCCGTGCTAGTGATGGGCATGTTTATGCTAAATTTGTTGGGTCTTCTTATGAGTACATTGAATGGTCTATTTGGGTTCCTAAGACCCTTGTCACTAAAATCAAAGGACCCATTACAAAATGGGTACCTAAAACCAAGAATTGATCTCTTGTAGGTGTTTGCTTCCGGTGGGGGATCATGGTTGCTCGATAGTGGAGCCACTAATCATATGACCGGAAGCAAGGACTTGGTGGTGGACGTGCACAAGATTCCATCTATGCCCACCAATGTCGAGTGGGGTGATGCCTCGTCTTCTAATGTATTGGGGCTTGGCAAGGTTGTCGTTTCTCATGATGTCGTGGTTTTGTCACGGCAGATGTCCTAGTGAGAGGACTTAGTCGTGGAGCCATCGCGAGGGTTAGCTTAAAGGGGTTAAAAGCGGACAAAGGACGCAAGAAGTTTATACTGGTTCGGCGCCTTGCGGTGAAGGTAAAGGCCTAATCCAATTGTTGTGGAATTGCTAGGGTTTCAATGACCACGGAGCGAATCCGCTATGCCTGGCTCTCGAGTTGTTGTTTCTTGTCCCTAAACCACCGTCGGATCGTCCCTTTATATACACAGGTTGACGCCCGGCGGTCTACAGAATCCCGAGGCCGGTTCATAAACGTGTCCGGCTCGGTTTCTACCCTTTCTTATCTTACAACACAAGTTACATATGATATGGCGGTTTATGTCTACAAGCCCTAATCCGCCTTTGGGCCCTGGGCCTTCGTAAAGCGCCACACTCCGTGTCTTCATGGGCTTCAAATATAAATAACTCATTATGGGGATAACCCGGCCTCTCCTGGTCGGTTTATATCCAGTAGTAATATCCCCAACATTAGGCCCCAGATTGATTTGAACCTGTTCATGTCAATCTTCAACACTTAGGAGAATTCCTCCTTCAGCACCTTCGCGTAAATCTTGTAAACCGCCATGACGTCATCTTCCAAGCTCATAATAAACCGCCATGACGTCACCTGTTATAAAAAAAATTGTATATATCTCCCTTTCATTAATGAGCCTCCGACAATCGAGGCGACAGCTCTGTCACATATCCAACTTTTGGGCTCCTCGATTTTTGCGCCTGTCACTTATCCCTTCACCTTATAAATAAGACCGGGGGGTCCTTTTCATTTTCCCCCCGTGCCTCCTCACTTCTTCTTCCTCCTTGCGCCGACCTGACCCTCACGCGCGGCCATCGTCGTCAAGCTCCGCCCTCGACCTCATCTCCGGCCGCTGCCATTAGGGTTTCGGCGTTCATCGAAGTTCGAAGTTGTTCTTCTCTGTTCATCTCTGTAGTGTGAATGACGACCTTAGATCTGACATTTTCTTGCACAGTCGCAGCTATAATCCCCTTTTTCATCCTTTAAAACATCTTCTTCATATAGAAAAAACTCATTCAAACCTGATGAACTGCTTAAACACCTGTATCTTAAGTCTGAATATATTTTGATTTACTGATACGTTGTAGATCTGAAATTTCCATATCAATCTGTGAAACTTGTTTTTTCCCTTACTTAGACTTTTTAGATCTGCACTTTCCATACCAATGTAGACAGTTTAATTTTTTAGAAAATGATAAACCGGCAGGTACCATTAGTCCCCTCTTAAACCGCCGATTTGTAACTCCTCCAATGTCAGACTCTGGTTTAACAATGTCAGGCTCCGGTTTAACAATGCCAGACTCCGGTTTAACAATGCCAGACTCTGGTTTAGCAATGTGTATATGCCTCTATTTCTGCTTCTGATCTTGCGTCGGTTTATGCTTGTCCGTCATAAATCTTAAACCGGCATTGATCTTTTTCCAGCTTTTCATTGACATGACCAAACAATTTTATGCTTGTAACTGGGTCCCTTCCCGGGTTACTGAAGAGCAACTAGACGGATGGGTCGCAACCGGTGCTTTAGCAAAGAAGGAAGTCATCCACTAGAGCCCCTGGTCCAGAAAATCCTCCTAAGCCCAAGGATGGAGAAGTAGTCGTCTTCGTTGACCACCTAGGTCGAGGGTTTAGCCCTCCCGGATCTAAATTTTTCCGAGATGTACTTGCTAGCTTCCAACTCCATCCTCAGGACATTGGACCAAACTCTGTGTCCAATATTTGCAATTTCCAAGTATTTTGCGAGGCTTATCTTCAAGAGGAGCCTACAGTTGAACTGTTTAGGGATTTCTTCTATTTGAACCGTCGTACAGAGTTTACAGACGGACCCAATACTGAACTTGGTGGAATGGCTATTCAGAAGAGGAAAGATGTCAGCTTCCCTCACGCGAAGCTTCATAGTCACCCCAAGGACTAGAACCAGACTTGGTTTTATTGTCGAGATACATCCCCAACTGATGAGAATCCTCTGCCGAGTTACCGTCCTCACCGGCTTAGCAACACACATCCATTTCCTCAGAGGTTGACTACAAAGGAACGGTCCAACTATGCACCACAACTCTCCAAACTCAGAGCCTTTATGGCGAACGGTTTAACAGGCATGGACTTTGTTCGCTGCTGGATATCCTGGAGCATTCTGCCTTTAAGCCGGCGCCCCGGTTTAATGTGTGAGTACACAGGGGACTTGAAAGATCCTCAATGCCATATTAACATTCAGCTAACAGAGGCGGAAGTTACTGAGTTTGTCAAGAAAATATTGAATGAACCGGAGGCTGCTTGCAACAAGATTGGGCTAAGTACTTTTTGCACTTCCAATAAACCGCCAGATGTAAGAATCATATAACTTTTTTGTTTTAGCTTAATCCTTTTAAATATTCTCTCAAAATTTTGTCCATCTTTGACAGGGTGATGATCCGTTCTGGAAGAAGAAGCCACAAGATAAACCAGCCAAGACACCTCGCCCCAAGACCAAGGTTACTAAAAAACCTGCCAAGAAGAAAACCACTGAGTCCTCTGAGCCAAATGCTGATGATGATCTGGATAATCTGGATTCAGAGGTAGAACTTGACTCTCTTGGTTCGTTTTTCATACACCTCATTGACAATGATTATTATCAGGATGACGCTGAAGGCAGCCATGCTGACGATGTAGAGGTAATTATCCTTTCCTCCGATTCAGATCCTCTGCCAACACAGAAAATCCGTCAAGCAAACCGGAAAGTAAGATTTTCTCACCCCCTAGCTCACTTGGATCCAAAATTTATTTTGAAGAAGCAGCAACACGAAGCTCGCCGCACAACCCGGCACAGTAGCCAGGTAGTTACCTCAGCCAGTTTACCGAATACTCCGGTCCGGAAACGTCGATCAGAGGTCTCTTATATTCCTGATACTTTCTACCCCAAAGCGGGTTGTTTCCGACAGCCTCTTAATCCGTCTTATTCGAATTATCAGGGAACCCCTCATTCATCCTCTGGCGAGTCAGCGGCCACACAACTTCCACCCCTCAAGACGGTTCCTGGGTGAGTTATGTTTTAATTTTATCCTTGATATATTATATTTGTCCGATGTATTGACCTTTATGTTTGTTCTCCTCAGTGCCAAACCTAGACCCAGCAAGAAGGCCCGGTTAAATAAACCGGCTGACGATAATGTAGTTATTAAACCGGAAAAAACTCCAGATCCGGAGGATATAAATGCTGATGCCATGCTTAATGACCCACCGCCGCAAGATTATGATTTTGTTGTTGAACAAGTGGAGGTTGACCCAACAGGCCAGTCCGATAAACCGACAAGACCGGTCCGAGACACTGATAAACCGTCAAGCCCAGTTAAGGCTGCTTATAAACTATCAAGTCCAGTGAAGGCTGTTGATGACAAGGCGGATGATGTTATGATTACCGGCTTCGGTCATACCACCCCTGGCAATCCTGTCGCTTTATCAAAGCATGGTGCCAAGGATGAAGCTTCTGTCCTGAACAAAGGCAAGTGGAATACAGATCTGTCAAGCTACGCCCATCTCAACGCCCAAGATATTCACTCTGGCTTCTTGAACCGTCTGTGCACAAGCCGCGACTATGAAGCCGTCTTAATGAACTTGATGAAAGAACGATATGAGGTAACTGCCGCTGAACTCTGCATATCTGTTTCTCTTTTGTCCAAATGTTAACTCCAGTAGGCCCCAAGGACCGGTTTATGATATCAATCTAAACCGGGACTTTTAGAATACTTCAACTTTGCTTGCGTAGCCCCCAAGGGCCGGATTAACTTATTAAGATGAACCGGGACTTTAGAATAATAATCTTGTCACTTTCGCCTGTGTAGTCCCCAAGAGCTGGTTTATCTTTCCAAGCTGAACTGGGACTTTTACCACTGTTTACTTTGAGCAAATATACATTAGCCCCCAAGTGCCAAGAATAATACTTGTATTGTGCTTGGGACTTTGTAAAAAAATTTGATAACAAGCAAATAGGCATTAGCCCCCAAGTACCAAGTGTATAACTTGTTATGTGCTTGGTACTTCAAATATGTATTGTCAACTCATGATATGCCTGTCTCTTATAGGCTGAGCTGAGCCAAAAAGAAGCCCAAATTGCTGATCTTCAAGAAAACATCAAGTCCCAGCAAGCAGAAACCTCCAAAGCCAAAGATGAGCTAACCAGTGCCTTATCAGCCATGGAGAAGCTGAAGGAAAATTTCAAGAAGGAGCGGGCGGATTGGGATATAGAGAAATCCACTTTGCAGAAAAGGGCTGAGGATGCAGAAGCAGCCCTTAAACCGGTGATAGAAGAACTGGACGGCTTGAAGCGGCAGATAAATGCCATGACCACTGCTGTGTTTGGTAAGTATCCTCACTTTAGGTTTTTAACATATATTAACCTATCAGTTGCCGGTTTAGTGATGCTCGTAATGATGCAGGAACTCGCATTACCCATCTGGGTGCTGACATGCGGAAGAAATTGAAGGCTGCCTATACTCTGATAGAACAATTATATACCGGTGCGCAACGGATCATCTGCACTGCTTCTCACAACAAGCCGCCCCCAACCTTAATTAAGGAAACCTTAGAAAGGTTGTCAATGCTGCCTGCCCGGGTTGAAGAGTTAAAAAGATCGGCTGCAAGGGTAGGTGCTCTGACCACGCTAATTCGGGCTAAAGCATGGGTGCCTGATCTTGATCCGGTGGACGTGGGTAAAGGGTATCCAAGCTTAAAGGAAGACGGATCAGATTTTGACAATGATGCCCTCCGAGCCATAACCAAAGAAGTGCGTCCACTGGCTTGCCAATTGGCTGAAGAAACTGATATGTCATACTATCATGCGATTTATGACGTCAATAACAAATGGGTTGCTGTACCAACTCCGGACGCTCAAAATCTTATCCCGCCAATCCGTAAGCATACCTATGCCCCTGACGTTGAACCGCCCACACTTATAAGCGATGAAGTTGTATTCCAAGCCCTAACTGGGATCGATTGGGCAACCATTGACTTCCAGCCACTGGGTAGAGAGGAGGAGGATGAACCGGCGCAAGGTGATCCGCAGCCGTCAAGTCAGCCTGGTGATGAGTCATGATCCGGTGGCCGGTTTAGCCTTCTGCGTACTGCAACACTTGCTGAAAACAATTATCCTTTTGGGCATTAAAGCGCCTTGTAATAGGCTAGTTCAAACACTTGGCGTGCTATGCCATCGTGCATATTTATTTTGCCTGACACTGTTAATCTGCCATGCTTAGGATATATTATGCTCATAATCCATAGCGGTTTATTCAAGCTGTTCCTGCATACAAGAAGTTCAAAGTGTCCTGGCGATTTATCGCCGGATGAGTCATGATGCCCAAATATATAGCCAGGGTTTATAACCAAGGCTGTAAAAAGATAATCAAATATGAAAATAAATGATACCTGTGACATTGAATCACATCGTTGGTTGACCAACTTTTGTAGTAAGGGTGATAACCCTAGTCTGAAGTACTGATAACTCCTTCCATATTTTGCCGGTTTATGATAAAACCGTACCGGGTTTATAATAAACACCGGATTATATAATACTGGCGACTTGTAGTCGAAACCAGACCGGGTCAATAAACACCGGATTATAACTGATCATGTACTGACAACTTGTTAGCTGAAAGCCGAGCTAGGTCAATAAACGTCGGTTTATCATCAAATATTATAATCTCATCAAAGGAAAAAGAACTTGGCAAATAAAAGCATAAAAGGAACATGCGAGGCTTTTCACGGGCTGCCAGGCCCCAAATCGAGGCTTTTCATGGGCTGCCAGGCCACTGAGTTAAACCATTTTACAAAGCCTTTTAAGATGGACCTCACATTAACCAATCGTCGTTTTAACTTTGACAAGTTCAGGATCTATGAGATTGACTTGTCAAACGTTCGGCGGGTCATACCAGGTTTACATGGATGGAGTGGCTTACTTAAAAAGGCAGGATAACCCGGGGTTTTAGGTGAATACACCTGGCTTCCAAGCCTGGCTTGATAGCCTATTACAAGGGTGTAGACTCTTTGTTCTTTGAGAAGCAAGAGCCCCCAAGCAATATTTTGAGTTGTGCTCAGTGGGTGCCTATGTTTGAGTTGTGCTTTTGCAACACTCTCTTTGGCCCCGAATTTATTTCTTTTTGGCCTTGAGCCGATCAAGAGGTGTAGCTATGGTTCGAATATGACCAAGCCCCCAAGTGATTTCCCTGGTGGCCTTACGCCGATCAAGAGGTGTAGCTATGATTCGAATACGACCAAGCCCCCAAAATGATTTATATATATATATGGCTTTGTAAGCCGGATCAATGGGTAAACAGAACTCCGCTTTGTAAACAGAAGACCCCCATGTAACCGCACAGGATGTAACAAAAACAACAAATACCCCGCTTTAGCTGAGGCTCCAGTTTATTATATTGATCATAATATATACATTGTCATAACTATGTACATAAGAAGAGCATGTGGCTTAGGTATAGTAAGGCCGAAGATGAGCGATGATCCATGGCCGGTGGGTCTCCTCCTCCAATTTACGTGAGTCTTTGTGTTCTCGAACATCGATAAGGTAGTATGACCCGTTATGCAGATTCTTGCTGACCACAAAGGGTCCTTCCCAAGGCGGGGATAACTTGTGCATATCAGTCTGATCCTGGATGAGTCGGAGCACCAGATCGCCTTCCTGAAAAGTTCTGGTTCTAACCCGACGGCTGTGATAGCGACGCAGATCTTGCTGGTAAATCGCCGAACGAGCTGCTGCAATGTCACGCTCCTCATCTAATAGGTCAAGTGCTTCCTGTCGTGCCTTCTCATTGTCAGCTTCGACATAGGCCGCCACACGAGACGAGTCATGACGGATGTCACTAGGGAGAACCGCCTCTGCTCCGTAAACCATGAAAAAAGGCATGTAACCCGTAGATCTGTTGGGGTTGGTATTAATGCTCCATAACACGGAAGGTAACTCTTCCACCCAACAACCCGGCGTCCTCTGCAGGGGAACCATAAGCCGGGGCTTGATGCCTCTCAAAATCTCTTGATTGGCTCTCTCCGCTTGACCATTAGATTGGGGGTGGGCCACTGATGACACGTCAAGCCGGATGTGCTCTCGTTGACAAAATTCTTTCATAGCACCCTTGGACAGATTAGTACCATTATCAGTTATAATGTTGTGTGGAAAGCCAAACCGGAAAATCACCTTCTTGATGAATTGAACCGCCGTAGCTGCGTCACACTTACTAACTGGCTCTGCCTCCACCCACTTAGTAAACTTATCAACTGCCACCAGAAGGTGGGTCTTCTTATCCTTAGATCTCTTAAAGGGCCCAACCATATCCAGCCCCCAAGTCGCAAACGGCCAACTGATTGGAATCATCCTCAGCTCTTGAGCCGGTACATGAGCACGCCGTGAGAATTTTTGACAGCCATCACATTTTTTGACCAAGTCCTCAGCATCGGCATGAGCCGTCAGCCAATAGAAACCGTGATGAAAAGCCTTCGCCACCAGAGACTTTGAACCGGCGTGGTGACCACAATCTCCTTCGTGGATCTCCCGCAAAATCTCACGACCTTCTTCAGGAGACACGCAACGCTGAAACGCCCCCGTCACACTACAATGATGTAATTCTCCATTGACAATAGTCATTGACTTGGACCGCCGGATTATCTGCCTGGCCAGGGTTTCATCCTCCGGTAACTCGCCCCGGTTCATATACGCCAAATATGGGACCGTCCAATCCGGGATGACATGAAGAGCCGCCACCAGCTGAGCCTCCGGATCAGGAACAGCCAAATCCTCCTCTGTAGGTAGCTTGACCGACGGGTTATGTAAAACATCCAGGAAAACATTGGGTGGAACCGGTTTACGTTGGGAACCCAAACGGCTTAAAGCGTCCGCCGCTTCGTTCTTTCGCTGGTCCACAAGGTCAACCTGATAACCTTTGAAATGACCTGCAACAATATCCACCTCCTGATGATATGCTGCCATGAGCGGGTCCTTGGAATCCCAAGTACCAGACACTTGTTGAGCCACCAGGTCCGAGTCACCGAAGCACTTAACCCGGCTTAAATTCATCTCTTTAGCCATTCGAAGACCATGGAGTAAAGCCTCATATTCAGCTGCATTGTTAGTGCAAGGGAACATTAAACAGAGAACATAACAAAACTTATCACCTCGTGGGGAAGTTAATACGACTCTAGCCCCCGAGCCCTCCAATTGCCTGGACCCATCAAAATGAATAGTCCAATAAGTATGATCCGGCTTCTCTTCTGGCACCTGTAACTCTGTCCAGTCATTGATGAAATCCACCAACGCTTGGGACTTGATTGCCGTCCGAGGAATATATTTTAACCCATGAGGTCCAAGCTCAATGGCCCACTTGGCAACCCGGCCAGTTGCTTCCCTGTTCTGGATTATATCCCCCAAAGGAGCAGAACTGACCATAGTGATGGGATGACCCTGGAAATATTGCTTAAGCTTCCGGCTCGCCATGAAAACTTCATACACCAGCTTCTGCCAATGTGGGTACCTCTGCTTGGACTCAATAAGCACCTCACTGATATAATAAACTGGCCGTTGAACCGGATACTCCTTTCCGGCATCCTTGCGCTCCACCACAATAGCCACGCTAACAGCCCGGGCATTAGCAGCCACATATAACAATAAGGGTTCTTTATCAACAGGAGTAGCAAGGACAGGCGGTTCGGCTAGCTGCCGCTTTAAGTCCTCAAACGTTTCATTGGCGGCGTCACTCCAGACGAAGTCATCCGTCTTCTTCAACATCTGATATAAAGGGATAGCCTTCTCCCCAAGGCGACTGATAAACCGGCTTAAGGCTGCAATCTGGCCTGCCAGTCGTTGAACATCATTCATACACTTAGGTTTAGCCAAGGAAGTAATAGCCTTGATTTTCTCCGGGTTAGCTTCAATGCCCCTGTTAGACACCAGAAAACCCAAGAGCTTGCCCGCCGCTACACCAAAGACACACTTAGCCGGATTAAGCATCATCTTATAAACCCGAAGGTTATCAAAGGTCTGCTTCAAATCATCTATCAATGTCTCCTCTTTCCTAGACTTCACCACAATATCATCCACATAAGCATGAACATTGCACCCGATCTGATTATGAAGACAATTCTGCACACAGTGCTGATAAGTTGCCTGGGCACTCTTGAGCCCAAAAGGCATAGATACATAACAGAAGGCTCCAAAGGGAGTTATGAAAGTTGTCTTCTCCTGGTCTTTAACTACCATTTTGATCTGATGGTAACCAGAATATGCATCCAGAAAACTCAAACGCTCACAACCCGCCGTAGCATCAATGATTTGATCAATACGGGGGAGGGCAAAAGGATCCGCTGGACAAGCCTTGTTCAAATCTGTGTAGTCCACACACATACGCCAGGTGCCGTTCTTCTTAAGTACTAGCACCAGATTAGCCAACCACTCATGATGAAATACTTCAATGATAAACCCAGCCGCCAAGAGCCTGGCTACCTCCTCACCAATGGCCTTGCGTCTTTCTTCATTGAAGCGGCGGAGGAATTGCTTGACCGGTTTAAACTTGGGATCAATATTAAGAGTGTGCTCAGCGAGTTCCCTCGGTACACCTGGCATGTCAGAAGGTTTCCAGGCAAAGATGTCCCGGTTCTCACGGATGAACTCGATGAGCGCGCTTTCCTATTTCGGATCCAAGTTAGCGCTGATGCTAAACTGCTGGGATGAATCGCCAGGAACAAAATCAACTAGCTTAGTCTCATCAGCCGATTTAAACTTCAAGGCCGGATCATGCTCTGTAGTTGGCTTCTTCAAAGAAGTCATATCCGCCGGATCAACATTGTCTTTGTAGAACTTCAACTCCTCTGTCGCACAAACCGACTCAGCATAGGCCACATCACCTTCTTCACATTCTAAAGCGATCTTACGGCTCCCGTGTACTATGACGGTCCCTTTATGACCCGGCATCTTGAGCTGCAGATAAACATAACAGGGCCTTGCCATGAATTTGGCATAAGCTGGCCGTCCGAACAGGGCATGCTATGGGCTCTTGACCTTCACCACTTCAAAAGTCAATGTTTCTGATCTTGAATCATGCTCATCTCCAAAAGCAACCTCCAGAGCTATCTTACCAACTGGATACACCGATTTACCAGGCACCACACCATGAAAAATGGTGTTTGACGGTTTAAGATTTTTATCTGTTAACCCCATGCGACGGAAGGTTTCATAATAAAGGATATTGATACTACTCCCTCCATCCATGAGTACCTTGGTGAATTTATACCCTCCAACCTGAGGCGCCACCACTAATGCCAGATGACCCGGATTATCAACCCGGGGTGGATGATCCTCTCGACTCCACACGATGCGCTGTTCAGACCAGCGCAAGTAACGGGGCACCGCCGGTTCAACAGAGTTCACTGCCCTTTTATGAAGCTTCTTATCGTGCTTGCACAGGCTCGTGGTGAAGACATGGTACTGCCCACTATTCAACTGCTTCGTGTTGTTCTGGTAACCCGACTGTGGCTGCTGCTGCTGATTCCCCTGATGATTATAACCACCTTGGTTGCCCTGACTGCCTTGATTGCCATGTCCGCTTTGATTACCGTGAAATCCTGAACCGGAACTGCCTCCACCGTAACCTGGCCCATGAGATCCGGGACCTGAACCGCCGGCCGGTGCATGATCATACCGGAAAAAATCTGAATTTTTGAACTCCCGCATAATAAAACAATCCTTCCAGAGGTGCGTGGCTGGCTTTTCCCCCGACCCGTGCTTTGGGCAAGGCTGGTTTAACAGGTGAGACAGGCGCTCAGGATTGGGACCTGATCCTCCACCACGCGGGGGCGGTTTACCCTTACGACGTTGACCATTATCCTAGGTGTTGGTATTAGCCACAAAATCTAAACTGTTATCTGCTTTACGCTTACCGCTGTTTCCATGACCCGCCGGGTTATGCTGCAACCCTTTGGTGCTGCCGCTCTTCTTTCCCTTTCCTGTCTTGTCATCGTCAGACTCAGGGTCCTTGGTACTATCAGAATTGGCATACTTCACCAGAGCTGCCATAAGCATCCCCATGTCATTGCAGTGACGTTTGAGCCGTCCCAACTTTAACTTCAGAGGTGCAAACCGGCAATTGCCTTCCAACGTTAAAACTGCTGTATCAGCGTTGATGCGGTCCGATGAATGCAAAATTTCTGAAACCCGGCGCACCCAATGGTTGTTGACTCCCCTTCCTCTTGGACACAGGCAGCTAAGTACACAATTGACATGGGTTGTTTGCACGTGTCTTTGAAATTCTGAATGAACCGGGCCCTTAACTCGGCCCATGACCCAATGGAGTTAGCTGGTAAGTTTTTCAACCAAGTGCGAGCTATCCCCTCCAACATCATGGTAAAGTATTTCGCACATGCCGCATCATCTACATCCAGCATCTCCATCGCCATCTCATAGCTCTCAACCCATGACTCAGGGGATAAATCGGCGGTGTAATTGGGCACTTTACGCGGACCCTTGAAATCCTTGGGTAGCCGTACATTACGCAAAGCAGGGGTGAGACACGGCACCCCCAAAGAACTGGAGGTAACCCCTGGTTCCACTGAAGTTGTTGGACGAACCGGAGTAAGCTGGCGGGCCGCGTACTGCGCCGCTAACTCGGCTTCTCGACGTGCCCTAGCACGATCCACTATGTCCTGAGCATCAACACCGCCACCCGCCGGGTTATGGCCACGAGGCGGATTACGATTCCGCGCACTGCTCGACATGGCTGGTTCATCCATATGCCTGTTGTAACTCCGGCTTGGGCGGGGAGTGGAATGAATCCTCTCACGGCTGTATGAATAAGCCTGCTGTTGAGTCAAGGCTGTCTGAAGGAGCTCTCTAGCCCGTCATGTCTCAATCGCTACTGGGGACTCGCCTTCGATCGGGAGAGCTGCCAATCATAAAGCGGCGGCAACAATGTTATCCAATGGGTTAGAGTAATGACCTGGTGGTGTTGGGACGTGTTGTGGCAGGACATTGTTCTGACGAGGCGGATCCATCGGGCGCGGCTGAACCGGCGCCCCCGTTCCAGGTGCCTCCACCCGGTTTACCACTGGCTGATTACTGGTTCCTCTCCTAGTGTATTAAAGAGATTCCTTGCCTCATAAACCAGAGGCAGGTGAGATCGGTACCTTCTCCTCATGACATCATTTGACGCGCTCTGGTCTAACATAAGCCGGTAAGCATGTGCATCCAACTCGGCCCGTTTTGCAGCCATCCTGGTATCCTTAGCTGCCAGGTCTGCCTTGGCTTGAGTTATCTGATCCTTCACCTTCGCGATTTCCGCGTTATGCTCATCCTGATTCGCCGGGTTAACTTCCGCCAGCAGCGCTGCCAAAGCGTCAAATAAGTCGGATAAAACCTGAGCCGGCGGTCGCGCAGGGCCTCCTGCCCCGGCTGCTGTCGCCGCTGGTGATCCGAAAACCATTGCCGCTGCAGTCGAGGAGTGCTGCGCAGGCTGTGTACCGGCCATGAAGATCGCAACCCGGCTCGATGGATCGGAGGGGTCCGGAACACTATTGCCATCGGAACAGCCCCCAAACCGGCCATCTTGCAACTGGTACAATGACTCGGTCTCTCCAACTCGGTTTCACCACCAGATGCCGATCTATCCTCAGATTCCGCTCCGTGGATGACTCCCACGAAGGCACGCTTCATGGCGGGCTGAGCCCGGGCAGGTCTCGCACACTGAGCCGTTTTGACGATGTCGGTGCAGATGTTCGGCTCACGGCCCGGCTCGCCAATCTTGCCAATGAAAACGTGAATACCGCCTAAGGGGACCCGGTACCCGTACTCGATTGAGCCGGCCTCGGGGCCCCAGCCTGTGTTGTCGATGTAGAGCTTGCCGCAACGACTCTTAGTCATCCGGCCCACAGTGTATCCCTTGAGCCCTTCGAAGCTGCCCTCTAAGAACTCGAAACCATCGTGCGATAGCCCCACGGTGGGCGCCAACTGTCGTGGTTTTGTCACGGCAGATGTCCTGGTGAGAGGACTTAGTCGTGGAGCCATCGCGACGGGTTAGCTTAAAGGGGTTAAAAGCGGACAAAGGACGCAAGAAGTTTATACTGGTTCGGCCCCTTGCGGTGAAGGTAAAGGCCTAATCCAGTTGTTGTGGAATTGCTAGGGTTTCGATGACCAGGGAGCGAATCCGCTACGCCTGGCTCTCGAGTTGTTGTTTCTTGTCCCTAAACCGCCGCCGGGTCGTCCCTTAATTTATATACACAGGTTGACGCCCGGCGGTGTACAGAATCCCGAGGACGGTTCATAAACGTGTCCGGCTCGGTTTCTACCCTTTCTTATCTTACAACACAAGTTACATATGATATGGCGGTTTATGTCTATAGGCCCTAATCCGCCTTTGGGCCCTGGGCCTTCGTAAAGCGCCACACTCCGTGTCTTCATGGGCTTCAAATATAAATAACTCATTATGGGGATAACCCGGCCTCTCCTGGCCGGTTTATACCCAGTAGTAATATCCCCAACACATGATCTCACGATCGAGAAGGTCATGCTTGTTGAGTCCCTTGCATACAATTTACTTTCCGTTCGTCAACTTGCAATCATGGGCTTTGCCACCTTCTTTGATATTGATACCATGGCCCTCTTGTGGAGCAAGACTCTTAAAGTAGCCTTTATTGGGCATGTCGAGAACGGTCTTGATACGTCTCCAACGTATCTATAATTTATGAAGTATTCATGCTATTATATTATCCATCTTGGATGTTTAATGGGCTTTACTATGCACTTTTATATTATTTTTGGGACTAACCTATTAACCCAGTGCCAGTTTCTGTTTTTTCCCTTGTTTCAATGTTTCGCAGAAAAGGAATATCAAACGGAATGAAACCTTCGGAAAAGTTATTTTTGGAACGGAAGCAATCCAGGGGACTTGAAGTGCACGTCAGGGAATCAACGAGGAGGGCACGAGGCAGGGGGCGCGCCCACCCCCTGGGCGCGCCCTCCACCCTCGTGGGCCCCTCGTGGCTCCCCTGACGTATTTCTTCCTCCTATATATACCAATATACCCTAAAACCATCAAAGGAACAGGATAGATCGGGAGTTCCGCGGCGGCAAGCCTCTGTAGCCACCAAAAACCAATCGGGACCCTGTTCCGGCACCCTGCCGGAGGGGGGAACCCTCACCGGTGGCCATCTTCATCATTCCAGCGCTCTCCATGACGAGGAGGGAGTAGTTCACCCTCGGGGCTGAGGGTATGTACTAGTAGCTATGTGTTTGATCTCTCTCTCTCGTGTTCTTGAGGTGATACGATCTTGATGTATTGCGAGCTTTGCTACTATAGTTGGATCTTATGATGTTTCTCCCCCTCTACTCTCTTGTAATGGATTGAGTTTCCCCTTTGAAGTTATCTTATCGGATTGAGTCTTTAATGATTTGAGAACACTTGATGTATGTCTTGCGTGGGATAACCGTGGTGACAATTGGTTATTCTATTGATTCACTTGATGTATGTTTTGGTGATCAACTTGCGGGTTCCGCCCATGAACCTATGCATAGGGGTTGGCACACGTTTTCGTCTTGACTCTCCGGTAGAAACTTTGGGGCACTCTTTGAGGTTCTATGTGTTGGTTGAATAGATGAATCTGAGATTGTGTGATGCATATCGTATAATCATACCCACGGATACTTGAGGTGACATTGGAGTATCTAGGTGACATTAGGGTTTTGGTTGATGTGTGTCTTAAGGTGTTATTTTACTATGAACTCTAGGGCTGTTTGTGACACTTATATGAATAGCCCAATGGATTGATCGGAAAGAATAACTTTGAGGTGGTTTCATACCCTACCATAATCTCTTCGTTTGTTCTCCGCTATTAGTGACTTTGGAGTGACTCTTTGTTGCATGTTGAGGGATAGTTATATGATCCAATTATGTTATTATTGTTGAGAGAACTTGCACTAGTGAAAGTATGAACCCTAGGCCTTGTTTCCTAGCATTGCAATACTGTTTACGCTCACTTTTATCATTAGTTACCTTGCTGTTTTTATATTTTCAGATTACAAAAACCTATATCTACTATCCATATTGCACTTGTATCACCATCTCTTCACCGAACTAGTGCACTTATACAATTTACCATTGTATTGGTTGTGTTGGGGACACAAGAGACTCTTTGTTATTTGGTTGCAGGCTTGCTTGAGAGAGACCATCTTCATCCTACGCCTCCCACGGATTGATAAACCTTAGGTCATCCACTTGAGGGAAATTTGCTACTGTCCTACAAACCTTTGCACTTGGAGGCCCAACAACGTCTACAAGAAGAAGGTTGCGTAGTAGACATCAAGCTCTTTTCTGGCGCCGTTGCCGGGGAGGCTAGGTAAGCGGCACTCACACCCCGTCAACTAAGCAGTTTCTGGCGCCGTTGCCGGGGAGGTGAGTGCTTGAAGGTATATCTTTAGATCTTGCAATCGAATCTTTTAGTTTCTTGTTTTATCACTAGTTTAGTCTACAAAAGAAAATTACAAAAAAAATGGAATTAAGGGTGCCTCATATGCTTCATCTTTTTAATGTCTTCCATGAAAATAAGGATTCCAAAAATTGTGCTCAAGTACTAGAAGAAGAATTACATAGAATGCTTGGCATAAAATATGTGAATGATGAGCATGATTGCAATGTTGTTAGTATGAATTCTTTGGAATACCCATGATGCTAATGATATGCAAAGCCACAAGCTTGGGGAAGCTATGTTTGATGAAGATGATATTTTTTGTCCCCCAAGCTTTGATGAGCAAATTTACTATGATGAAAGCATGCCTCCTATATATGATGATTATTGTGATGACACGTATGCTTTAAAGAATAATGATAACCATGAAACTTTTCATCTTGATCTTAATTTTCAATCATATGATAGTTATTTTGTTGAGTTTGCTCCCACTACTATTCATGAGAATAAATTTGCTTATGTGGAGAGTAATAAAAATTATATGCTTATAGATCATGAAAAGAATGCTTTAGGTGCTGGTTATATTGTTGAATTCATTCATGATGCTACTGAAAATTACTATGAGGGACGAACATATGCTTGTAGGAATTGCAATAATATCAAGTTTCCTCTCTATGTGCTTAAAGTTTTGAAGTTATGCTTGTTTTGCCTTCCTATGCTAGTTGATTATTGTTCCCATAAGTTGTTTGCTCAAAAAATCCCTATGCATAGGAAGTGGGTTAGACTTAAATGTTCTAGTCATATTCTTCATGATGCTCTCTTTATGTTTCAATTCTTATCTTTTATGTGAGCATCATTGAAATCATCATGCCTAGCTAGGGGCGTTAAACGATAGCGCTTGTTGGGAGGCAACCCAATTTTATTTTAGTTTCTTGCTTTTTGGTTCTGTTTAGGAATAAATAATCCATCTAGCCTCTGTTTAGATGTGGTTTTATGTCTTAATTAGTGTTTGTGCCAAGTAGAACCTTTGGGAAGACTTGGGTGAAGTCTTTATGATCATGCTGTAAAAAAACAGAAACTTTAGCGCTCACGAGATTAGCTAAAACGTTTTACTGGAGAGTGATATTTAGTTGATTCTTTTTGCATATGATTACTAGACAAATCCCTCAGGTACACCAATTTATTTTAGAATTTTTTGAGTTCCAGAAGTTTGCGTTAGTTACAGATTACTACAGACTGTTCTGTTTTTGACAGATTTTGTTTTTCGTGTGTTGTTTGCTTATTTTGATGAATGTATGGCCATTAAAATAGTTTATAAACCATATATAAGTTGGAATACAGTAGGTTTAACACCAATATAAATAAATAATGAGTTCATTACAGTACCTTGAAGTGGTGTTTTGTTTTCTTTCGCTAACGAAGCTCACGAGATTTTCTGTTAAGTTTTGTGTTGTGAAGTTTTCAAGTTTTGGGTAAAGAGTCGATGGACTATGGAATAAGGAGTGGCAAGAGCCTAAGCTTGGGGATTCCCAAGGCACCCCAAGGTAATATTCAAGAACAACCAAGAGCCTAAGCTTGGGGATGCCCCGGATGGCATCCCCTCTTTCGTCTTCGTTCATCGGTAACTTTACTTGTAGCTATATTTTTATTCACCACATGATATGTGTTTTGCTTGGAGTGTCATTTTATTTTGTTAGTATTTGCTTGCTGTTACTTATAATAATGTTTTGCATCTCTATTTTCAATAAAAATGTCAAGGATAGCCTTTACCATGCTTATTTTGCAAGTATACATGTTGCTGTTTGAAAACAGAAAGTTTACCGCTGTTGCAAAAATTCCCTGGAAAATTCAGAATGTGATAAAATGTTGAAACCTTTTGCATAATAAGCTCTGATAAATTTACTACAGTGGGAATTTTATTTCATAATTTTTGGAGCTAGGGAAGTATGGATCTTGCTGCATTCTTTACAGACTGTCCTGTTTAGGCAGATTGCTGTTATGTTTGCATATGTTTGCTTGTTTAATGATTCTATTTGAGGATAGGACTATTAAATATGCAGAGGCATTTAGTATGCAATGTTGAATAATAATTTTAGTGATTTGCTACAGTAGAGTATGATAAGGTTTTTGCATTGGTTTATACTAACTTATCTCACGAGTTCTTGTTGAGTTTGGTGTGGATGAAGCTTTCGAGATTTAGGAAACCATGATATGAAAGGAATTAAGGAGACGCAAAAGTTCAAGCTTGGGGATGCCCAAGACACCCCAAGATAATATTTCAAGAAGTCTCAAGCATCTAAGCTTGGGGATGCCCCGGTAGGCATCCCACCTTTCTTCTTCAATAATTATCGGTTAGTATCGGTTGAGCCTAAGTTTTTGCTTCTTCACATGATGAGTGCTATCCTTGAAATGTCGTTTTATTTTTGTTTTGCTTGCTGTTTGAATAAAATACCAAGATCTGAAATTCTTAAATGAGAGAGAGTCTTCACATAGCTACATAATTATTTAACTACTCATTGATCTTCACTTATATCTTTTTGGAGTAGTTTGTCATTTACTCGTGTGCTTCACTTATATCCTATGAGTAAATGGTTGAATGATTTGAATGTCATAAATCTGAAATTATATATGCTTCTTATGTTTATCCTATGGGGAATAATGACTTCACATATAATAAGTAGAGGTGGTAAATTTTTTGAAGGTTAGCAAACATTGTATTGGTCACTTGAACAATTCATGAAAGAATATTGACGGAAGAGAGATTTCACATATAAATATACTATCTTGGACATCTTCTATGATTGTGAGCCCCATTAATTATTTTCAAACCTGAGCAAATTAGTTGAAGTTGGACAAGGAAGACAACATAATGAGTTATGCTTGGGTATATTTGTATAGAAGTTATATTGTTATGGATCCTCTAACATGTGGTGCTTGCTATTTAGAATCCTTTGCTAGCCAAAATATCTGTACTAAGCGGGAATACTGCTTGTGCATCCAAAATCCTTGAACCAAGTTTCTTCCATGAGTGTCCACCATATCTACCTATATGCGGTATTTACCTGCCGTTCCAAGTAAATTTGCATGTGCCAAACTCTAAACCTTCAAATAATAATCTGTTTTGTATGCCCGAATCGCTCATGTAGCGACTAGGGGTTAGCAGTATCTTCCATGCTAGGTGGGTTATTCTCACGATGAGTGGACTCCGCTCATCATTCACGAGAAAAATGGCTGGTAACTGGGATGCCCAGTCCCATGATCCAAAGATCGAAATCAAATTAAAAATAATTGCAAACAAAACTCCCCTTGGATTGATGTTAGTTGGAGGCACCCGTTGTTTCGGGCAAGCCATGGATTGATGATTGTTGGTGGAGGGGGAGTAAAATATTTACCTTTCTGTTTGGGAACCGCCTATAATGTATGTAGTATGGAAGATATTGGGAACTCTTGGCCGTTATGTTGACAATGAAAGCATACCTCTCAAAATTATTTTCATCTCTGTTTTTGCTTCGAGCTCTGCCACCTCTGCAAATCCCTGCTTCCCTCTGCGAAGGGCCTATCTTTTACTTTTATGCAAGAGTCAGTAGTATTCCTTCTCATTCCAACCTACTCTTTAGTTGGCAAGCATCATGTGATGGAAAGATCTAAGCATATATGGCCACTCAAATATATTTGAGCATGAATTATTACTGTTGACATTACCCTTGAGGTAAAAGGTTGGGAGGCGAAACATTAAGCCCATATCTTTCTCTGTGTTCGATGAATATTATTTGTTCTAAAAATATGCTTTGAGTGGTAGCAATCATGGAAAACTAAATGATAGTTGAGTATGTGAAGTTTGCTAAATCAAATCTCTGACATAGACTCTTCCTGACAATAAGATGAATTGTAATTGTTTGATGACTAATAACACGGTTTGTTAGTTTTCAAGAAAGTTTATGATCTATACTTTAACATGTGAATAGTTTGTTAGTTGATCATGCAAAGTTCTATGAGTTGAGCTACTATTATATAATGATGCTAGAAAAGGTGATTGAAATTATCATTGATCAAACTTGTGCACCTGCTAGCATTCACACTTCATAAATTATTTCTTTTATCATTTACCTACTCGAGGACGAGCAGGAATTAAGCTTGGGGATGCTGATACGTCTCCAATGTATCTATAATTTATGAAGTATTCATCCTATTATATTAGGGATAATTAGATTTATGCCCCTAGTTGTGTCCCACTCGTCTGTTTTACCCCTAATTCCCAAAAGTCACCAGTTCTATCCAAGTCACTTTGATCCTCTTATGCTTTTGCCCTTTGACCGTTTGACCGTCAGTTTGAAAACTTCATAACTAATTCATACAAAATCAAAAAAATGCAAATAAGATACCAAAATGTTCATAAAAACATCACCTATATATCAGTGTCATTTGCATTCATGAAAAAAGTGTTGGAAAGTGCACATCCCAGTTTTAGCTCTTTTGATACCACCATGAATAGTAAACTCTAAAAAATTCAAAAAAATTCAAAAAAAAATATGGTGGCAAAGAACGACAAGTGTTCTAAGTGCTTGCCAAGTTTCATTAGGGAACGACATTCGTGGAAGTTGTGGCAAAAAAATAATCTATTTTGGAGTGCTGATTGTCTTTTTTGCTGCGGCACCCACGAATGTTATTCCCTTATGAAACTTGGCAGGCACTTAAAACATTTGTCATTCTTTGCCACCAAATTATTTTTGAATTTTTTGAACTTTTTTTATTTTACTATTCATGGTGGTAGCATAAGAGCTAAAACTCGGATGGGCACTTTCCAACACTTTTTTCATGAATGCAAATGACACTGACATATAGGTGATGTTTTTCTGAACATTTTGGTATCTTATTTGCAGTTTTCTGATTTAGTATGAATTAGTTATGAAGTTTTGAAACTGACGGTCAAACGGTCAAAGGGCAAAAGCATAAGAGGAGCAAAGTGATTTGGACAGAACCGGTGACTTTCGGGAATTAGGGGTAAAACAAACGAGTGGGACACAAATAGGGGCATAAATCTAATTATCCCATTATATTATCCATCTTGGATGTTTAATGGGCTTTACTATGCACTTTTATATTATTTTTGGGACTAACCTATTAACCCAGAGCCCAGTGCTAGTTTCTGTTTTTCCCTTGTTCCAATGTTTCGCAGAAAAGGAATATCAAACGGAGTCCAAACGGAATGAAACCTTCGGAAAAGTTATTTTTGGAACAGAAGCAATCCACGGGACTTGGAGTGCACGTCAGGGAATCAACGAGTAGGGCACGAGGCAGGGGGGCGCGCCCAGCCCCCTGGGCACGCCCTCCACCCTCGTGGGCCCCTCGTGGCTCCCCTCACGTATTTCTTCCTCCTATATATACCAGTATACCCTAAAACCATCGGGGAACAGGATAGATCGGGAGTTCCGCCGCCGCAAGCCTCTGTAGCCACCAAAAACCAATCGGGACCCTGTTCCGGCACCCTGCCGGAGGGGGGAACCCTCACCGGTGGCCATCTTCATCATTCCAGCGCTCTCCATGACGAGGAGGGAGTAGTTCACCCTCGGGGCTGAGGGTATGTACCAGTAGCTATGTGTTTGATCTCTCTCTCTCTCGTGTTCTTGAGGTGATACGATCTTGATGTATTGCGAGCTTTGCTACTATAGTTGGATCTTATGATGTTTCTCCCCCTCTACTCTCTTGTAATGGATTGAGTTTCCCCTTTGAAGTTATCTTATCGGATTGAGTCTTTAATGATTTGAGAACACTTGATGTATGTCTTGCGTGGGATAACCGTGGTGACAATTGGTTATTCTATTGATTCACTTGATGTATGTTTTGGTGATCAACTTGCGGGTTCCGCCCATGAACCTATGCATAGGGGTTGGCACACGTTTTCGTCTTGACTCTCCGGTAGAAACTTTGGGGCACTCTTTGAGGTTCTATGTGTTGGTTGAATAGATGAATCTGAGATTGTGTGATGCATATCGTATAATCATACCCACGGATACTTGAGGTGACATTGGAGTATCTAGGTGACATTAGGGTTTTGGTTGATGTGTGTCTTAAGGTGTTATTTTACTATGAACTCTAGGGCTGTTTGTGACACTTATATGAATAGCCCAATGGATTGATCGGAAAGAATAACTTTGAGGTGGTTTCATACCCTACCATAATCTCTTCGTTTGTTCTCCGCTATTAGTGACTTTGGAGTGACTCTTTGTTGCATGTTGAGGGATAGTTATATGATCCAATTATGTTATTATTGTTGAGAGAACTTGCACTAGTGAAAGTATGAACCCTAGGCCTTGTTTCCTAGCATTGCAATACCGTTTACGCTCACTTTTATCATTAGTTACCTTGCTGTTTTTATATTTCCAGATTACAAAAACCTATATCTACTATCCATATTGCACTTGTATCACCATCTCTTCGCCGAACTAGTGCACTTATACAATTTACCATTGTATTGGGTGTGTTGGGGACACAAGAGACTCTTTGTTATTTGGTTGCAGGGTTGCTTGAGAGAGACCATCTTCATCCTACGCCTCCCACGGATTGATAAACCTTAGGTCATCCACTTGAGGGAAATTTGCTACTGTCCTACAAACCTCTGCACTTGGAGGCCCAACAACGTCTACAAGAAGAAGGTTGCGTAGTAGACATCAGGTCTCTATGTGATTAACTTTTCGGAGCGACCCACTAAGACCGCGACATGCCTAATGGCTAAAGTTGACGTGGGATGGCTTTGGCATCGCCGGTTAGACCATGTCAATATGAGATCTTTGCAAAGTCTTCTCAAGGGGGACCATGTCCGTGGACTAACAAATGTTAGTTTTGCCAAAGATCGTGCTTGCAGTGTTTGCATTGAAGGAAAGTTACATGAGAAGGCTCACCCTCCCACAACTATCATTTACTCAAAGAGGCCTTTGGAGCTCCTTCACTTGGATCTCTTTGGGCCTCCATCCTTTGATAGTCTTGGGGGTAGAAAATGTTGCTTGGTGATTGTGGATGATTACTCAAGATACACTTGGGTGTACTTCTTCAAGAGGAAGAGTGAGACCCAACAAACCGTCATTGACTTTGCAAATGAAGCTCAACGCCAACACAATGCAAAGATCTTGACAATAAGAAGTGACAATGGCACCGAGTTCAAGAACTATATGTTGGATGAGTTTCTTAGTGATGAGGGGATCAAGCATCAATATTCCGCACCTTACACCCCTCAACAAAATGGTGTAGCGGAGAGGAAGAACCGGACGTTGATGGATGCGGCAAGGACCATGATGGCGGAGTTCAAGTCTCCATACAGCTTTTGGGCCGAAGCCATCAACACCGCTTGTCATGCATCCAATCGGCTCTATCTCCACAAAGGCTTGAACCAGACTCCATATGAGATACTCACCGGTAACAAGCCCAACCTCAAGTACTTTCGGGTGTTCGGGTGTAAGTGTTTCATTCTCAAGAAAGGTGTTCGTTTGTCTAAATTTGAGGCTAGAGCTCAAGAGGGCATATTTGTTGGTTATGCTACAAACTCTCATGCTTACTGTGTCCTCAATAAGTCCCGTGGACTTATTGAGGAGACGTGTAACGTAGAGTTTGATGAGAATAACGGCTCCCAAGTGGAGCAAAGTGGCACTTGTGATGTAGGTGATGAAATTCCTCCCCAAGCCATAAGAAGAATGGGTGTTGGTTTTATCCTACCCATTGAGGGACCCCTTGTGGCCGCAGGAGAAGGACAATGTTCCACTCAAGTGGAACCATCACCAACCCAAGGCCCACACGCTTCCGAAGGACAAAGTGAAGGCCCTCAACCTCATGAACAAGACCAAGGGCAAGATCAACCTCAAGATGGTGTTGAACGACCAAGTGATGCCCAAGGTCAAGTTCTCTCCTCCGAGCAAGTTCAAGATCAAGCTCAAGATCAAGAACAAGCTCAAGACAACGCTCAAGATGATCAAGTAACCGCTCCTCAACTCACTCCTGAGGAGGAATTGGAGCGTCGTGCCACCAAGATTGCTTCCAAGCTCACTACCAAGGGTCATCTCATGATGAATGTGCTTGGGAGCATACAAAAGGTGGTAAGCACTCGTAGACAATTATCAAACTATTGTGAACATCACACGTTTGTCCCTTGTGTTGAACCCCAAAAGGTCTATGACGCGCTCGAGGATCCGAATTGGCTTAATGCCATGCATGAAGAACTCAACAACTTCGAGGACAACAAGGTGTGGCGATTGGTGCCAAGGCCAACGGGAATCATAATGTTAATGGAACCAAGTGGATCTTCAAGAACAAGCAAGATGCTCATCGGATTATTGTTCGCAACAAGGCTCGGTTGGTAGCACAAGGCTACTCCCAAGTCGAGGGTATCGACTATGGTGAAACCTTTGCTCCCGTTTCTCGCCTTGAATCCATTCGTTTCTTGATTGCCTATGCTTCTCATCATAACTTCAAGTTGCAACAAATGGATGTGAAGAGTGCTTTTCTTAATGGTCCCATTAATGAGTTGGTGTATGTAAAACAACCCCCCGGGTTCGAGGATCCCTATTTCCCCGATCATGTGTACCAACTCGATAAGGCACTCTATGGCCTTAAACAAGCCCCACGTGTGTGGTATGACCACCTTACCGAGTTGTTGCAAGATCGTGGATTTGAAATTGGGAAAATCGACCCCACTCTTTTTACTAAGAAGGTCAAAGGGGAGTTGTTTGTGTGCCAACTATATGTTGATGACATTATCTTTGGTTCTCCTAACAAAACTTTCAATGAGGAATTTGTCTCTCTCATGACCTCAAAGTTCAAGTTGTCCATGATGGGAGAGTTGAAGTTCTTTTTCGGGTTCAAAGTCAAGCAACGAAGAGAAGGAACCTTCATCAACCAAGCCAAATACACTCAGGACATGCTCAAGAGATTCAAGCCAGGTGATGTCAAGCCGGCTTCCACTCCAATGCCCGTCAAATGCCAACTTGACATAGATCCCAATGGTAAAGCGGTGGATCAAAAGGTATATCGCTCCATGATTGGCTCCTTGCTTTACCTTTGTGCATCTAGACTGGATATCATGTTGAGTGTGGGAATTTGTGCACGATTTCAAGCCGCACCTAAGGAAAGCCACTTTGTGGCGGTCAAGCGAATCTTTCGATATTTGGCTCATACCCCAAACTTTGGCTTATGGTACCCAAGAGGAGCAAGCTTCAACCTTGTAGGCTATTCGGACTCCGATTGGGCGGGAGACAAAGTGGATAGGAAGTCAACTTCCGGAGGATGCCAATTCCTTGGTTGCTCTTTGGTGAGTTGGTCTTCTAAGAAGCAAAGTTGTGTGTCTCTCTCGTCTCCCGAAGCGGAGTATGTGGCAGCCGGTAGTTGTTGTGCACAACTTTATGGATGAGGCAAACTCTAAAGGACTACGGTGTCATTTGTGACAAAGTGCCTCTTTGGTGGGACAACGAAAGTGCCATCAAGATTTCTCTCAACCCGGTGAACACTTCAAGACGAAGCATATTGAGATTCGGTATCACTTCATCCGGGATCATATTAGGCGAGGGGAGATCGAGCTCAGCTATGTCAACACTCATGATAACCTTGCAGATATCTTCACGAAGCCTTTGGATGAAGCAAGATTTCGCGAGTTAAGGCATGAGCTAAATATCGTTGATTCGAGCAATGTTGCTTGAGCCCTTGCACACCCCACCATACTCAACTTGTTATCTTGTTTAGGTGTAGGCATGGACATAGGGGGAGTGTTATTCTCTCAATGAACTCTCCCTCCCCCATTATGCATAAATTGATCAAATCTTTCACATTAGCCATTTTTTATGGTACTTGTGCTTCAAAGACGAGTTTTGGTCATGGGCCCAAGGATAATTCTTTGCGGTGTCATACCAATTGACTCAAACATAGGTGGCTCCGGCCACCGTCCCCTCTTTGGAGAGGTTGTGTCGCGTGTTTGGTCCTTGTTGTCTCTTGCCTTTCTTTCTTCGTGTCGTGCTTGTGTTTGAGTTTCCTCGTGTGCTTGCTCGTTGGTGTGTCCGTTTGCGTGAAGGTTGCATTGCAAAGGCTGTTTTCCTCTCTTGTTTGCGAAACTTGCATTTTCTTGGGTCTACGGTACTACCGTGGCTTGCCACGGTACTACCGCAGGAGCTGTGCACGGTACTACCGCAACCAGCACGGCAGTAAATTTTTACTGCCGCTGGACGAGCGGTACTACCGCCCAGCGTGCGGTACTTCCGCCCGGGCGGTACTACCGCGATGACCCGCGGTACTACCGCACAGTTGTGAGCGCGTGGGGGTTAAGAGCGGGCAGGGGGAGTTCCAACTCCCCCATACCCATTCAACTCCTTTTCCCCACGTCGTCTCTCTCTCTCTCCTACCCAAGAACGGCGCCGGAGGACCTCGCCGGATCTCCGTCTCCAGCCGCTCTCCTCGCATTCCGACCGTGGATCGTTCCCCACCTCGCCCTCTTGCCATGGAACAAGGTTTCTCGCCAAATCCCTCTCTATTTGTCTCGTTGTTTTGTCTCTAGGTTTTTGGGGAGATGCATGTTGTTCTTGAGATTTTAGGCCAAATCTTTGCAAGAGTAGGATATAGGAGAGTAGTAATGCGTAGAGATGCTATTTGGTATGTTGCTACTTGGTAGTTTTGATCAACCGTAGTACCGCTTCGTTCGCGGATGTCCTCAGATCTGTTTCATCTCAGATCTGACCCCGAGCGGTACTACCGCACCTCCCATGCGGTACTACCGCTCTGGCCGGTTTCGCCTCGTACGGTACTACCGCTCCTCAAGAGCGGTACTACCGCGCGAGGCGCGGTACTACCGCGGCTGGACAACAGTAAAATTTTAGTTCCGCACCATGGTGTGGTACTACCGTTGATGTCGAACCTTCCCTATGGCAACTACCCAATGTTATTTCTACTTGTTTCAGTTGTTTTGCGGTGGTCTTTGCATTGATTCTTCTCGCTTCTCTTGCGTGTTCTTATGTTGTGTGTCATAGGTGGTGGCTCCGGTTCCAATGTCCGTCGGTCGAATCCTGTCCGCGACACGGGCTTGAAGCACCTACGCAACCAAGATGAAGCTCCAGAGGGCTCCAATGCCCCCTAACGCAGAACCAAGACCACCGCCACCAAGAACAAGGAGCCATCAATGGGCATGGATGAGATACCACTGGCTGAGTTTGTCACTCGACGAAAGATCAACCCCTATGTGAATCCCCATGCAAACTTCAGAGGGAATGATTTGTTTTGGACCAAGCAGCAGAATCTTATCTATCTGGATGTGATCAAGGCCAAGCAGAACATCTACGTGGACGTGCACTGGATTTACATGAATCATATGAGGCAGGATAAGCACCGTGACTATTTTGGTGAGGTTTTGGACCTGGTGGAGCAGTTTGGCATTGAGGACGTGATCTCTTTCCACCTGGACTTTGACCCTGAGATTGTGGCACAATTCTTTGCTTCGGTCCACTTCCATACTGATGAGGAACGGACCATGACCTGGATGACCAATGGACAACGGAAGACTGCTAAGTGGAAGGACTTCATGGATTTTCTTCAGGTTCCTGATGAGGGGCTCAACACGCCCGTTGGTGTTCGCCCTCATGCCAAACCCGAGTCAGCCAGCAAGAACAAGCTTCAGCCCTACTATGTTGAGAAGACACTTCCCAGTGGCAAGGCGTGGGTGCTGAACTCATTCCTTGACATCATGAATCGAATCTTCCGCAACTCCCTCTTTCTGCGCATTGGTGACAAGGATAAGGTGCATGCCTATCTCGTGGATATGATGCTCATTTGTGAGGAGGCGCGTCATGCTCAGACGCAACCACTTGATGTCTCACATATCATGTGGTGCGAGCTACGGTTTGCGGTGTTCACCCGTAAGGTACCCATCTATGGACCTTACCTGTTTCTCTTGATCATGAAGACTTGGGAGAAGCTCTATCCCGATGATGAGTTTGTTGCCCCCGACTGGATTCGTCATGAGCCCATCAAGCTCCGCATCAAGAGCCAGTGGGATAACGCCACTACCCGTGCTGAGGCAGCGGCTGCTCAGATGGATGTGGATGAGGATGAGATCGAGGAGGAGGACGCTGATGAGGACAGCTCTGCCGGCTACTCGCGTTCATCTTCTGAGCCTTCTTGGGCTAAGAAGCTGAAGAACAAGATGAAGGCTTTGTTCTGCATGCAGGCCAAGGGCCAGTACATGTCCCATGTTGCTCAGAAGGAGAGTCACCGTCGCGACAAGAGGATCTTGAGGACGTTTGGCGAGGAGATATCAAGCGGGTCCGAGAAGCACATCACCCGAGAGGCAGAATGGATTGCGAAACAGGGCTACCAGTGGACTGAATCTGAGGAGGAGAAGGAGGAGACCATTCCCGCTGCCGAGACAGATGAGGAGCACGACGAGTGATCGCTTCGGCCTGAGCTACCACATGTGTCGTAGGTGTCCTCTCTGCCTTTTTTGGTGTCTCGATGCCAAAGAGGGAAAGAGTGTAGGATTTGCGAGTCTTGTGTCGTGTTGTTTCGCTGCCGCTTTGCTTTTGTTCTATTGAACCTCGTTTGCTTTGGTTTGGTTTGTGCTCATAAGACCAAAGTCTCTTTCATATGGTGTAAGACATATGCACTCTAGCGTATTTTATTATCTTTCATGCTTAGTAGCCCGTGAGCCTATGCTATCTTGTGTATTTTTCGTTTTGCTCATAGTTATTATCTTGCCTGCTTGCTTAGTGTTAGTTTCATTATTGCAAGATATGCCTTGTCTATAAAATATAGCGGGAGTGTTGATCCTAGTATGTGTGTCGTGCAGTCCAAAGCACTTCTCTAGAATGCACACATCTAGGGGGAGCCCGTCTATATTTTATAGTTGGTGGGTTTGCCTATGTTTCATTTTATATCCCTATGTGCAAATCCCGTATTGTCATCAATCCACCAAAAAGGGGGAGATTGTAAGGGCATATTTATCCCTTAGTAGTTTTGGTGATTGATGACAATGCTTTTGCGGACTAATCGTGTGCATTGAGCATTTCAGATATATCATGTCTAAGCACAAGACGATTTGGTGCCCCTCAGAGCTTATTGAAGACGGCGTTTCTCTACATTTCTTTTCGGTGGATTTGAGTCATAGGAAAGCCGTACTATTAAGAGGGGGTCCGCGTTGGAAAGGTTTGGATGGAATCAACACGTACACGTCTGTTCCTTTTTGCACCACCTTTCCATTGGCTCTTTGGAGCATCCACCGTCTCTCCGTGTCTCTGCAAAATGAAGGACTCCTAGTGTTGCTGAACTAAGGCATGCGGTAGTACTGCTCTCCGGAGCGGTAGTACTGCAGGTGCTCACGGTAGTACCGCTCCTTAGGAGCGGTAGTACCGTGGCCTCAGGCCAGGCGCAGCTGCTCGAGCGGTAGTAGGGGCGGATGTAATTTTTTACATCCGCGCCCTACGCGGTAGTACCGCTCCATGGGCGCGGTAGTACCATGGGCTCTGGCCAGGCACAGCAGCATGAGCGGAAGTAGGGGCGGATGTAATTTTTTACATCTGCGCCCTATGCGGTAGTACCGCTCCAGTCTTGCGGTAGTACCGTGTCGGATTTTTGCATAGATCAAAACTCAGCGGAAGTAGTCACGGATGTATTTTATATGTCCGTGCCTCCCCAGCCTAGACTATTCCTGCCTTGCGGTAGTACCGCAAGGGGACGCGGTAGTACAGCTCCCTGCCTTAGCGCATCAGGACTGGTCTTAGCCCCTGCCGTGCCAGCGGTAGTACCACAGTTCTCCGCGGTAGTACCGCGGGCCCTTGCGGTAGTACCGCGTGTCGCAGGCTGAGTTGGTGGATAACGGTTGGATTTGTTCTTCCACTATATAAGGGGAGTCTTCTTCTCCGAGTTGACCACATCTTCCACCCCCAAGCTCCATTATTGCTCTAAGCTCCATTTTCGCCCGATCTCCCTCCCTAGCCAATCAAACTTGTTGATTTTCTAGGGATTGGTTGAGAAGGCCCCGATCTACACTTCCACCAAGAGAAATTTGATTCCCCCCACTAATCCCTTGCGGATCTTGTTACTCTTGGGTGTTTGAGCACCCTAGACGGTTGAGGTCACCGCGGAGCCATATTCCATTGTGGTGAAGCTTCGTGGTGTCGTTGGGAGCCTCCAATTAAGTTGTGAAGATTGCCCCAACCTTGTTTGTAAAGGTCCGGTCGCCGCCTCCAAGGGCACCAATACTGGAATCATGGCATCTCGCATTGTGTGAGGGCGTGAGGAGAATACGGTGGCTCTAGTGGCTTCTTGGGGAACATTGTGCCTCCACACCGCTCCAACGGAGACGTACTTCCCTTCAAAAGGAAGGAACTTCGGTAACACATCCTCGTCTTCATCGGCTCCACTCTTGGTTATCTCGTACCTTTACTTGTGCAAGCTTAGATTGTGTTGTATCCCTTGCTTGCTTATGTGCTCGTTGTTGTTGCATCATATAGGTTGCTCACCTAGTTGCATATCTAGACAACCTACTTTGATGCAAAGTTTAAATTGGTAAAGAAAAGTTAAAAATTGTTAGTTGCCTATTCACCCCCCCCCCTCTAGTCAACTATATCGATCCTTTCACCAGGCGTGACCCTGGGCAGCGTGGGACAACCCCTCAAAAGTCGAGCCGAATAACCACACGCCTCGTATCAAAACCTCAAATCTATGCACATCGATCATACACATGAATACCGCACATAAATAACATTTGTTCGTAGCAAAAATACATTGTTTGAACATAAAATTTAGTTGAAGTGCACAATTCAAACACTAAACTCTTTCCACTATTGGTCCATATATGGTCGACCAGATCATTGAGTAGTTGCACATGCACCTGTTGATCTCAAAGATTCTGATGCATCTCCAAAAAAATTCAGGATATGGTCTGCATCTTGTTCCGAAATGTGGACTTGTACTCCAGACTTCTCGAAATCATGGGTTCAGGCCGCCCCTTCACACTCGTTCTCGATAATCATATTGGAAAAAATGACACAACATGTCACCAGCTGTCACAAAGTCTCTTATTGCCACATCATTGCAGTTCAATGGACAATACACCGATGAGCTTGGAGCACTCCAAATTTCCTCTCCATATCCTTCCTAGTTGCTTCTTGCATTATTAAAAAGTGGCTTTGTTTGCTGTCATGGGGATCGTATATGGTCTTCACAAACGCACCCACCAACGATAGATGCCATCGACAAGGGAGTACTCCCTCCGTCCACGAATAAATGTACATTTGGCACTTAAAATTTGTCCACAAAAGAGTGTACTTCTATATTCTGAATGCACTTTAAAGTAGAAAAAAATGCTTCTCTCTCATCACACGGTAACCAGGACCAATAGCATTGCACACATGGTCTCCTCACTTTCTACATACACTTAGCTCATTGGGGGTGGGGTAATTAAAGAGGAGAGAGATGGTGGCTTGGACCTTTCCATGCATTTTTTTACTCAACTTCGTAATCTGTCCTAAAATTTCTATATGCACACTTATTCGTGGACGGAGGGAGTATCCCATATTGTAGTTGTGCCTGTTGACGGTGTAGTTACACGACAATGCTTTCCCATCACAAAGTCTCTTGAACAACGGTGATTGATCGAGCACACTGATGTCGTTGTGAGAACCAGACATGCCAAAGAAACATGCCAAATCCACAAGTCTCTTGATGCCAATGCTTCTACTATGATCGTGGGCTCTTTGGTGTGACTTAGGTACATCGCACACAAATCTTTGGGGGCAGTTTTTCATTGCCAATGTATACAATCGAGTGAACCGGAAATATCTTGAAAACCTCTTGCCGCTTCAATAGTCATAAAACTTTCTATATCTTGCACAATTGGTTTTCTCGGATACCCCACTCCAAACAATTCACCACACCGCGGGTAAATCTCACAGTGGTATCAAGGCATGTGCTCTCCCCACATCTGTACCATCTCACTGGCGGCATCAGCGGTGGTACCTAATGCAAGCTCGGTGCAGCCAAGCATTTCTGCAAAGGAAAGAATGAGAGTTTTCCACAACAATCCTCCTTAAGCCTAAAGTAAGGATTTTTTTAAATATGTTTTCAATAAATCCAAAACATGTATACCTTAATTCAGAAATTGCGAACGACGGGGTCATAGAACTGCAATTTTCTGAATTAGGGTATACACTTTCGGGATTTGTTAAAAATATATTAAAAAACATGAAGTAGGGATCATGTGCCTTCACTCCCTCCACCATGTGCAAGACAAGGGTTTGCGCATACGAAAGCGTCGACGAAAAAATCTATTATGAAATGCTGATCCGAGCTGGAAGTAGTCCTCATAGAGAAGTCGTGCGCCTGCGACACTATCCGGTTTGCAGCTCTGCTCCCTTTGACCGAACCCTTGAAGTTCAAAATGTGCTCCACTTTCCTCTCCATTTCCTCATGGAATCATCATCATCTCAACATTTTCGTCGCCCGAATCCAACGAATCGAAGAAGTCATTTTGGATTAATTCATCAAGCTTCTTGTGTTGGTACTCCTCATATGATGAACCCTCAGAATCCATCGTTTTGCCTACAAAAAAAACGACTCGAACAATTTGTCGAACACATAAAGGGCATTGTGTAATCCGAGAAGAGTTGGATGTACCGCAGCGGCGTCCGGGGCGGCCAAACTGGCGGGGAGGAGTTTTATGGCGGTTGTGGTGGCGCTCAGGGGTTGGGAGGGCGACTAAGCTAGGGTGATGACAGAGCTAGGGGAGGGTCGACGCAGACGAGGGAGAAGAGAGGACACAAAAAGGACTGGTTCGGCTAAGGTCTGCCGGATCCGACACGGCGGACGTGCCCGAGCCTCCCTATATCCGCCCCCAAATATGAGGTGTACATGAGAGGTATCAGTCAGCCCAGACGTATGAGGCCGGTTCGAGGAGCCCGGCTAGGTCACGATTTTGCGACCGATCACTGACCAGGTCGTCCGCCCGAATGTATGAAGGGCATTTGAGGAGCCCGGTTGTAGATGCTCTAGGATACTTGGTTTCAGTTGAATGCGATTGAAGAGGAAGTTGTCTTTATATTAAAAAGAAATATGGTAGTTGCATCTCGTCATATTCTATGAACAATCATGTTTCTTATGAAGTTTTGCACAACTATCACGCCATAGCATGACCGACACATAACTATAGGACACTTTTTTCAAAAGCTCGATACTTCTTTCAAAAGCTCATATAGTAGTAAACACGAGCAAGTCTTAACCAGCAACCAGCATGAAGCGCGCGCGGGTGTAATAAATCTCCGTTTTATTAGTTAAACCATCTCCTTTTCTCGTTCCATCTAACTCGGGATGAATGAAACCCGTCAAATCAAGCAAAAGCAATACTAGAACAGAACCATGTGCTCCAGTACGCAACAAGCGATGTCATCGCCACCAAAACAAATGGAAAATAAACAAATGGAAAAGAAAAAGAAAAGAACGGTGCATCGTTTGGCTGGAAAAGCCAGTCACGTGCGGTGCGGTGCGCTCCACCTTCCCCTCCGACCCACCCGCAGCTCACCTCAAGCCGCACACGCAGGCCGGAGGGGTCGTTCGGCCCGGCACGCACCCCCGCCCCACGTCGCCTCACGCACCGGTGCAGCCCATTTACGGCGCTGTCGCGGCGTCGCCGTCCTCCGTCCGTCCATTCCGTCGGGTCCTGCCATGTCCGTGCCGAGCCCCCAAGCGGTGCCGCGACCGCGACCGTACGCGACAAGCGACCCATCGCGTGAGCTTTTACCAGGATACATACGCGTACGGCGTACGTAGGTTTTGGCGCGGGTGGCGTAGGCGTTTCTACCTCGGGTGGTGGGGGATGCATTTGTGGAAAGGAACAACGTTGCCGATGGGGCGGACCGGCCGGTCGACCGGAACGGCACAGTGCCCCGGACAGGTACGCCTGTGGCTGCGTACCCGCGTGTGGGTCTCTCCGTCGAATAATTGCACCCTGCACCCGTCCCATTACACCCGGGCCCCGAACCTAGCCTGCAACCTCCAAGCCCAGTACCACCAGCACCGATGTGGTACATGCACGCATATGCACACATGAAAAAGAGCGGTGCACGAGGTACATACCGGCAGACGCTGCTGCGCGGACGGGTACGTACTAGGCTAGGATAGGTTGGTCCAGCTGCCGGCTCCCGCCTCGCCAACCGGCTCGCTCTCGTCGGCACGGCGCACGCACATGCCGTCACGTACCTTACCTGCGCCGTTGGCCCTTGGCGTTTGCGTAGCGGCGCTCCCGGCCGGCCGTGGTCAAGGGAGGCCTCGCAAGCCCAGATCGGGCGCGGCATGCATCCATGCATGCATGTGCCGCCGGAGCAAGCGCCGGTACGTAACGTATAGTACTATGTATATGTACGTACATATAGCGGCGCGGATTAATTAGAGTGTGATTAGACGGAGGGGCGTGCAGTGCACTTGGTAATGTAATGCGGTCCTGCGAGGAGCGATCTAATCGAGCATAGGACGTACGGCCGGGGGCTTATCTTACTCTCGCTAGGTGGCTAAATAACAACATGAGTTGATGGTGCCGGCCGTTAATAATTCCAACCAAAAGCTAATCGCCTGGTGCACACACCGTGGTCGACACTATCATGCCATGGGTCATGGGTGGTTCCTGGTTGATAATTGGTCAGTCAGTGGTTTTCTTTCTTCTTCTTTGGTTCAAGTTAACAAACATCAATTAATCGGCTTTTGGATCTCGGTCCACCCGTGTCTGTCGGTCAAATCAAATCTTAGGACAAAGTTGTGGTACCATTTGTTCTACAATAGGGCTGAATTAAGTAACTTTCTTCATTTATGAGTGTTCCTGCGTACGATGCATCATAAAGATTTTTTAGTACGTTTTTCTCGAGGAAAGGTTTTTTAGTACATTTTCTTGGAGGAAAGGTTTTTTTTAGTACGTTGTTGGTTAGCATCTGGTTGGATCGATGTGTCGATGACATGGTGTAAACAAAAACAATTTCATGACATCGAAGATCTGCTGCAAAGGTACGTCGACGTCCGTACTTTACCCTTTCTTTGCATTGGAAACATATTTATGTAGTACTTGGGCGGTTTTTATACTTGCATCTTCGAGAACGTCCAGAGTCTTCGGCATAACACCTTTCTAGTTGCAGGCCTGATTCGCACGAGGTGCTACTTGGTTGTTTTATATAAAATGATATAATACTATAATACCCTGTCTTGATGGGACTAAATTACTTAGCAAGTTGACACTTATTTATGTTTAGCTTGAGGAACGTCCAACGTCTTCGGTGTAAGACCTTTCTAGCCGCATATCTGATTCAAACAAGATGGTACTTGATTCTATATAAAAACAAATGTATTATAATACTCATCTCCGCAACAATTAAATTACTCTGTAACTTGATATTTTATATCTTTAGTTTTGGCATCTAATACCAGACCAGACGTCGACATAGAAATGAGTTGCAATTTCAAGAGATAGAACACATGGTTTGTTCCAAACTCGAGCTCTAGATCGACCAAACTAGCAGCCTATATATTTCTGAGTCATTTTTACCTTTTGTAAAGAAAAAATGTTGAAGGCGGCTGTCCGGGCCAAAAAAAACCTCGGTTGATCCGCCTCGGAGGGCGACACGTGGCGTCCCCATCCGCGGGGTGTGTGGGCGTAGCGATTAGCGAAGCTCCGCTGCACAAAAATAGTTTACCTCTGATGCCCTTGGCCTCCCCGACGTCCCATCTCGCTTTCTTTCTCTCTCTCTCTTTCTCCCACTGGCCTGGCCCCCTCTCCTCGTCGTCCTCCAGTCCTCATCCCCCCGCCCCATGGCCACCACCACCACCGCCTCCTCCCCCTCCCCCTACCACTACTTCTACTCCCCCCGCCTCGCCCTCGCAGCCCGCGGCCGCCGCGCTCCCATGCCATAGACGCGACCCCACTCATCGGTCGAGGTCGGTCGCTCCGAGGCGAGCGGCGGCGGGAGAGGCGGTGGGTCAAGCGAGTTTCGGAGGCGCCCGGCGGGCCTCGGATCGGAGATGGTGCTGGATCTCAATGTCGAGTCGCCGGCGGACTCCGGCACGTCCAGCTCGTCCGTGCTCAACTCCGCGGACGCCGGCGGCGGCGGCGGCTTCAGGTTCGGCCTGCTCGGGAGCCCCGATGATGACGACTGCTCCGGCGAGCCGGCGCCGGTCGGGTCCGGGTTCGTGACGAGGCAGCTCTTCCCCGCGTCGCCGCCCGGTCACGCGGGCGCGCCCGGGATGATGACGGGGCAGCTGGCACCGGCGCCGCCGATGGCCCCCGTGTGGCAGCCGCGGCGCGCCGAGGAGCTCGTGATGGCGCAGCGGGTGGCGCCCGCGAAGAAGACGCGGCGGGGGCCGAGGTCGCGGAGCTCGCAGTACAGGGGCGTCACCTTCTACCGCAGGACCGGCCGGTGGGAGTCGCACATCTGGTTAGCCCTCTCATCTCCCTACTCATCCTCCATGACTATACTTACCAAATCATTAATCAATCGCTGGCCTTTGTCCGTCTAATTCCACCAGGGACTGCGGGAAGCAGGTCTACTTAGGTGAGCTCCACAAATCCCTGCTAAAGCTCCGATCTCCCCGGTGTCTAATTTCGATTATCTTAGCCATGTGTACTCGCAATTAACACTGGTTAATCTCTTCAGGTGGTTTCGACACTGCGCACGCGGCCGCAAGGTGAATTTATTAATTAATCAGGCCTTGTTTGAATCCCTTTTACCCCGATTTGACCACGAACTGTGTACTGAGATGAGACGGTCCGGCATGGCGCAGGGCCTACGATCGCGCGGCGATCAAGTTCCGGGGGCTGGAGGCCGACATCAACTTCAATCTGAGCGATTATGAGGAGGATTTGAAGCAGGTAATCATCTAAGCTGTAAGCTATAATCTGAGTAGAAGATTGTACTACCAAGTAGTGCGCCGGATAATATATCGGTGGTTTGTCCGATGGTTGATATCCGGTGGGTTGGGCTTGTGTTTTTTGCCAGATGAGGAACTGGACCAAGGAGGAGTTCGTGCACATCCTCCGCCGCCAGAGCACGGGGTTCGCCAGGGGGAGCTCCAAGTACCGCGGCGTCACGCTCCACAAGTGCGGCCGCTGGGAGGCAAGGATGGGCCAGCTGCTCGGCAAGAAGTAAGCAGGCACACACACAGCTCACGCACTAAAATTAATTCACTTCGTCGACATTATCATACTAGTTTCTTTAATCAAATGCCATATACAGTACAAGATTACGTTGAAATGAAATTCACAAGCTGTTCATGAACCTGACACTTATTAGTAGTAGATGTGACATGGCAGCTGTTCATGCTGTGGACGTTTAATGAGCCTGTCGTAGGTAATCAATCTTAGATGATATATTTTGAAACATAACCTTAGCTGATTTAGGGTAGGGTCATCAAGTTAATCCATGTTGTTAGTTGTTGGCGCGTCCTGTGTTGGTGCTGGTGAGACGTCCACTTCCCCCGACACTCGATTGCGGACATCTATTTGGAGCAACTGTTAGGTTCCACATGATCGTGTTGTCCAAAAAATAATAATCTAATCCAATCCGTGCACATTATGGTCCAGACCTGGAATTGTCACCCTACACACCCCCTATCTCCGTTGAGCTTTGATGTCATATACCTGATATCCACATTATCATCGCACGCAGGTACATATATCTTGGCCTCTTTGACAGCGAAGTTGAAGCTGCAAGGTACTGTGATTATCCCTGATCATTAACATGCGGACTCACAAAACTTCCTTAATTTCCGCTCACTGACTCTAGTGTCATGTTGGATTTGGTAGGGCGTACGACAGGGCGGCGATTCGCTTCAATGGGAGGGAAGCTGTGACTAACTTTGAGAGCAGCTCCTACAATGGGGATGCTCCACCCGACGCCGAAAATGAGGGTACTACTACAATCAGTCTCACCCGTCGATTTTCTCCAATCACACCAAGTCTTATCTCGTTGATATCGTTGTTGTTTTCATAGCAATTGTTGATGCTGATGCTCTTGACTTGGATCTACGGATGTCGCAACCTACCGCGCACGATCCCAAGCGGGACAACATCATCGCCGGCCTTCAGTTAACTTTTGATTCCCCTGAATCGTCAACCACAATGCTCTCTTCTCAGGTAAAAAAATTAATCATGTTTAGCACTAGCTAACTCAGTGGTCAGATTTGCTCCAATAGAAAATTTCCTGTTGGCCCAGTTGTGTCGGTGGATGAGATATTATTCATCCAGGTCGTCTGGCATATACTCCTCCTAAACTTACGATATTTGTGCCTTTTGATATCGCTGTAGCCAATGAGCTCATCTTCTTCCCAGTGGCCTGTGCATCAACATGGCACGGCAGTAGCACCTCAGCAGCACCAGCGTTTGTACCCATCTGCTTGTCATGGCTTCTACCCGAACGTACAGGTATCGTCACTACGAGAACGACCCCGTCCTCCTCCTCCTCCTCTGCTTGGTGCGCTGCTCCACCAGCTTACTGAAACTGTTGCTACTACTGCATAATGTTTCACAAGAAACTGTTAATAACATTTCACTTTTTGACAAGTTCATTCCTGAAATTAAGGTTTACATGTTTCTTTCCCTGGTAAAACTAATCATGCCTGCTCTCCTAAAAACATCTACAAGTACTAATCATTGACTGAGCTGAGCTGCTTGCTTTTTTGAAACGAAACGCAAGCTTTTTCATTGGCATCTCGTCTCATGGACAGAGCATGCTGTGTAGTAGTACCAGAGAACTTACTAGATGTGGGTGCTACTGTTTCCCCTGTGAGCTCTCCTGATTGATGGTTCCGTGAGCTTGCACCACCTTTCGAAAAAACTGCAGTGCGTCCTCCGGTTCTTACAGTCCCATCCGTCCTCCATGACACAGCTTTAGATGTAGCTTGCTTAGTTGTAGTAGTACCATGATCACATGGCGCAGCTTTATTCTTGGTGGACACTGTGCATTCACATGAAAGCAAGCTTTGCTGCGTGCATGCACGGCCATGACTTGACACTCTCTCTCGCGTTGTTGCCACTGCAGGTGCAGGTGCAGGTGCAGGAGAGGCCCATGGAGCCAAGGCCCCCTGAGCCGCCGTCGTGCTTCCCCAGCTGGGGGTGGCAAGCGCAAGCCATGCCGCCGGGCTCCTCCCACTCGCCGTTGCTTTACGCTGCAGCATCATCAGGATTCTCTACCGCCGCCGGCGCGCACCCCGCCCCGCCGCCGCCGCCGTCGTACCCGGATCACCACCGGTTCTACTTCCCCCGCCCGCCGGACAACTAGCTCTCTCTCTCTCTCTCTCTGCTTGCTCGGCCATGGACGGTGGCCGACGAGCTTGTGTGTGTTGGAGGTGCTCCCGCCTCGTCGGTAACAGTTGTTGTGAATTAATCGGAGAGAGACACACGTTGCCAGGCCATGTGTGAGTGTGACTGGCTGAGGCTGGTTTCTCTCCGCGTCGGCGTCGCCATGATCAGGATCACGGGCATCATGGCTGCTCGTTATTAGATTCTCATGTATCCATTGCTCACGTTTTCCAAACAGTTGAAAAAACTTGGAAATTGTTGATGGCAAGTTCATGCATGGATGGATCACACTGGTGCCCTTGCAGAAGAGCGGGGAAGCACAGTCTGTTGTTTTACCGTTGGTGCGTTAACCGTTGGGCTTTTCTGACCGAGGACGAGCGGCGATTGACAGGTGGGTCCCACCCGGACGCGACGGGTGGGCAGTGAGGAGGCAGCGAGCTACTGGGTGAGGTGAGTAGGCTGGGCTAGGCGGTCAGTGATTGTTCGTTGCCATCGTCCATTCTGGGAGCGACCTCTGATTGATGGGCCGTAACTGCGGCTGGAGTGGTAGCCAATCCCCTGGTGAGGTGAGTACTCAATCCCGCACAGTGAAGTGAAAGCCTTTGAGGCTGTTCGGGTGTGCCCTGCCCTCCCCTGACCTTGTGGCGCTAGCCAGCTATCTTTGCCACCCACCCACCCATCCATCCACAATAGCAAAGCTAGTATGTACTGTAGTACCAGTACTGTGCCAGTAGTAGGCTGTAGCCTGTAGGTGCGCGTGGGGGCGCTCTCGCTGTGGCCGGCCGTGCAGCACACCGCACTGGAGCAGAGCAGTGGAGCGGCCCAGCCGGAGCGGAGTGGCTTCTCGTCCGTTGCCCCCAATGGCGCCGCGCCGTGTGTGCAGTGCCGCGGCAGCGCCAGAGCATGCATCACTCCCTCCGCGGCGCCGCTGCATGCATCACTCCCTCCCACCCTCTTTTGGCGACCCGTGCGTGCTCTCCAGCGGTCCAGCCAGCCAGCCGCCTCGGTCGCCGCGAACTGCACTGCACTGCAGCTCCTACCTCTGCGACACAACATAGGTGGTGCCTGCCTGTGTCTGAGTAGATGGCCGGGAAGCCCATTGGGGCGGCGAGAACAGCTGTTCCTTTCCGGGTGGCGCTGTTCCAACTGCAGTCCCGGGGGACCCCCTGCCCCCCCTCCTTCGTTTGACCGGGCCTCTTTTTACTCCGTCCGGTGCGCGGTGGTTGGCCCGTTGGGGCTTCCTCCCTGTTTGTTTCCTTGTAAAATGCTCCAATGGGCGGTGGGCTGCCAGGCACACTTGCACGGGACCGGGCTGAAATGCTCGCAGTTCGTGGCGCTGGGCTTTTCTTTCTTGGACGAGTCTTGGCGTTGGTTGGTTGGACTTGTGGTGTGAGTGGTCCGGGGGCTACACGCTGCTGGCTGCTTGCTGCGTGTTGCTCTGCCCCCCGCAACAGCTGCTGCTACTGTGCCGCGCTCACCCCTCGCTGCAGACTGCAGTGCACGCACCGGCGCGGCATCTCTGTCTATCTATCCGTCTGTGTCGCCCACTGTTCTGGCATCGTTTCGCCTCGTTGGTGTTGCGAAATTTAACAGCCCTCGCGGCTCCGTTTGTGTGTGCTGGGGCGCTGCTGCATGCAGATGCAGCGCTGTGTTGTGGGGTTCAGAGGAGAGGAGGGGACGACCTGCATCACTGTATCGTCCTATCCTTGCTCGCTCGCTTGACATCGACCGGCTACCTATGAGCATGAGCGTGAACGCGATCTCTCTCTCTCTCTCTCTCGTGCGGAGACGGCGATGTCATAGTGGTAGCTTAATTTTTTGTGGGGGAAACTACTTTTTTTTACCAGTGGTAACGTTGGCCTCTGGCCGCTCTAGGCTTAATAAAGCTCAGACTGAATAATTGCACCAGGTAGTATTTCCGCTGCCATGCCGACACGCACAGCACATGCGTGGCTGTGACTGTGAGAGGGTGGCAAAGCTAGGTACGGTAGGAGTTGACGGCATGACGCGACGCGGGGCCGTCCATTTCGAGATAATTTGGGTGAGAGGCGTGGAGCCACCTTATTCATTCCGAAAGGACGAGCCAAAAACATCGCTCCATGTGTACCGCGTACCTTAATCCAGTACTACTGCCTACCGCTACTGGTAGTAGACGTAGTACGTATAGGTCGTATAGCACTGGCTGTGGTTGGATTGACATGCGACTCGTCGTCCTGTGTACTCTACTGTGCATCCATCGAGTACGCACGCGGGAATAGCACAGCGCGTAGCTGTTTCCACCCCAAGTACGCACGTAGCTATGCTGTACTGGCACAGAGAGGAAAAAGGACACGCATGCGGCTATGCAAGCGTGACTAGTTGCGTTGTATGCATGGGTTACTCATCCAGGATACTTGGTTACTAGTCGTATTGAGTTGGGTATGCATGTTGCAAATCCGGGGCGCGTCGCGCGTATGTGGACACCGACCGGACATGCCTTATATGTTGACTTCACGCCCGCGTCGTTTAGAGCAACTCCATTGGACCGACCCACCGGACGGCGATTTTGTACGCTTTTTATCCGTTTGGATCGACCAGGCGGACACGGATGTCCGCTTCCGCGTTTGGGTCGGCGCGTGCGCCCAACGCTGATCTAACCCATTTTAACGGCGCTAGAAAAAAATAAACGCATGCATATTAATAAAGAGAAACAATATTAATTAAACATTAAAGCCGGCCACGAAGGCCGGCGAGAGCCCACACGTCCATATTTGCATTTAAAAAAAATAAAAACAGCCTAAACTACGAGGCGGCGCGCTGCCCTAGGTGTCGTCGTCGTCGTCCTCGGGGTCCGTGAGGTCGATGAGCGTCGGCGCCGGCCCGGCCCTGGGGAACGCCGTGTTCCATAGCGCGTTCATGTCGGGCGCAGGCTGTGCCAGCGCGGGGGGTGTGCGGCCGCCTGTGCAGCCGCGGCCTGACGCGCCTCCTCCTCGGCCTCGCGCTGCTCCTCCTCGAGGTCGCGCTCGAGCATCTCGAGGTACTCGCCCTCGCGGCGCTCCTCGGCCACCCGGATCTGGCGCCAGTGCTCGAGGTACGCCGCCTCCTGCGCCGGCGTCGCTCCCACCCAGACCGGCGGCGCGCGTACCCACTCGCGCACTACTCCCGTCCAGGAGTAGCGCTCGATGGGGAACGGCTCCGGCTCGGGCTCGGGCTGCGGCTTGACGTGGCATCGGGGAGGGGACGGCGGGGCCACCGGCGGCACCACGTTGTCGCCCGCCGCGGAGAGGGCAAGTGCCTGCGCCATTGCCGCCTCGCACCGAGCCTCCTCTTCCTCCGCCGCCTCCGCCCTGCGCCGCTCGTCCTCCTCGCTCTCCCAGTAGACGGCCGTAAGGGCCGCCTGGTCCTCCTCGCGGACGACGAGCGCCGGCGGCGGCGAGCTCCGGTCGACCTCGCGCACGCCCCGTCGCCTCACCTCCTCGTGCTCGAAGGCGAACCACCTCGCCCAGTTGGGCGAGTCGGATGCGTAGGCGGCCTCGCGGCGCTGCTCCGGCATCAGCAGCGCCCGCCGGTGCCGCACCTCCTCCGCGTGAGCCCGAGCCGTCCGCGGCGCCGCCGGCACCTCCTCCGAGGAGCGCCGCGAGGGCGAGTACCTCGAGCAGCCAAAGCGCGATGCGTAGGAGGAGCGCCTTGCCCGCGGTGGGACAGCCCAGCCGGCGGCGGTGCACCCAGCGGCGGATGACGCGCTACAGCTTGGGCAACGGCGTTCCCCTTGGCTGGCCCGGCGCCGACACTCATCGACCTCACTGGCCCCGACGACGACGAGGACGCCTAGGGCAGCACACCTCCTCGTAGTTTTTAGTTTTATTTAATGTTTTACTTAATGTAGAAAGTGGACTTGTGGACTCTTGCCGGCCTTTGTGGCCGGCATTATACATTTTTTTTTCAAAATGTTTGCGGTAATTTTTTCCGTGACCTCAAAAATGGGTCGGGCCAGCGTTGGGCGCAAGCGCCGACCCAAACGCGAAAGCGGACATGGGTGTCCGCCGGGCCAACCCAAACAGACAAAAAGCGGACAAAATCGCCATCCGTTTGGGTCGGCGTGTTGGAGTTGCTCTAAACCATAAACACGATCAATGCTCCATGTAGGCATCAGCGTGCGAAGGTGCGTCGTCGTCGGAGCTGGAGGTGGAGTCATCCGTCAGGTAGGAGTCAGAGCTGCACCTTTTGCCCGACAGTCTAGCTCCGTCGCATGGCAGGCCGCCTTCGCCATCGTCTCCTTGTTTGCCTCGCGCTTTAACTCAATGGCGAGTCGGAGTACCTTGGCATTCTTACGGCGGAGGCGCGACGCATTCGTCTTCCCCGTCGTGAGAGAGCGGCGGGGGACCGACGTGAGGAGCAAGGCACCAGGATGGACCAGCGAGCGGACAATGCCTCCCTCGCCGTTGTGGTCTTCCTCGCCCGTTGCCGTTCGCGCCGTGCTGCTCGTGCCTCGGACTCAGGCGTGGTTATGCGCGCCGGCCCCGACACGGGCACGAGGACCCAACGGTGGTCGTGCAACACTTCCGGAGCAGAGGATGATGGTGGGCGGCGTACCTAAAGGAGCGGAGCGGCCGGAGTTGCGCGTCGGGCGGGACGGGCCGGCGGCGTCGACGGGCGCCGGTCACTAATGAACTAGATCCACCGCTACCGGATCCGCCTTGGTCGAGCTGCGAATGCCTCAACGAGATGCGGAGGGCGACCTCCTCCCATCGTCGTCGGAGGCGGACTGAAGTGGACGGAGAGGGGACTGAAGTGGAGTTCAGATTGACCGCGGTTTAGTGTTTTCCGGATGGGGGTATTTGTGGGGCACGCTTGGCCCAGGCTAAGCCAAGCCTACGTGGCTGACGCGCTCGAGCCTCCCCATATTTGGGCCGGATATATGAGGGGTTCCCTTCCTGTGCAGAGCCCCGACAGTTTGCCGCGTTGTGCATGTAAGTGCATCTAGTGCCCCTTAGTGATTTTGGTGTATTGAAGACTTATAGGTTAAGGGACTAATGTGTTTATGAGTGTACACAGGTCTATAAGTCTATGAGGAGTTTGATATTTACAGAGAAAGTTGACCCCTAAAAACGAAGTTCTTCGACTGAAGACTTTGAATTTCTGAAGACTTTCTGAAGACTTTGAAAGTGAAGAAATTGGTGTGACCTTGAAGACTAGGTATCCATTCGAGGAACATGAAGCGTGAAGACTTTTGTTTTCGTAGTTTCATTTTCTTTTTATTGAGTCATAGGAAACACCGTACTGTTAAAGGGGGTCGAGGAAATACTAAGGAAAAATTTCCATGTGATGCTCAACTCAAAATCCTACACCTACCAATCCCTTCGAGTGAAGCCATTGGAAATCTCATACAGTTCGGTCATATTATTCAGTGACAGAGACGAAGTTCTTCTGGTCTCTGAGGAATTTGTTCTGACTGAGGAGTTAGGAATTCGCCAGTGCGGATTGCCTACACAGTGAGGAACATGATAGCCCTGAGGAATTTGATACTCAAATTTCCGACCGTTGTTGTGCCTTGTGCCAGCTGTCCTAAAATATCTACCCACCTAACGGTCATATCATTGAAGGGCATTTATGTCTTATCATGTCGGGCTGCTCCCTAGGCTATAAATAGCCGCCCCCCTACAACCACTAGCTGGTTGGATGCTCCGAGAGAAACTGTCACTTGTCATTTGAGAGCATCCCATCCCCCGAGGACTTTGAGCGAAAATCATCAAGTGAGGAAAACCCAAACCCAAACACCTACAAACCCAAAGTGATTGAGCATCACTGAAGAGATTGATCCTGCGTGGATCCGACGCTTGTTACCTTTGAAGACTATGCTTCTTCCAGACGGTTAGGCGTCATGGTCTAGAGCATCCAAGAGGAATTGTGGATCGCCGAGTGACCGAGTCTGTGAATGGTTTGGAAGTCACCTGAAGACTTACCACGAGTGATTGGGCAAGGTCTGTGTGACCTTAGCTCAAGGAGAATACGGTGAGGACTGTGTGTCCGGGACTGTGTGTCCTCAGGTTTAAATACCTAGTCGCTCCAACCAGACGTACAACTGAGACAGCAGTTGGAACTGGTCTACCAAATCATTGTCTTCACCAAGCTTACTGGTTCTATTTCCTCAACTCTTTCACTTCCTCATAACTGTGTTGTGCACTTGGTCATATCTGTGTTTGAAGACTTTGACTGAAGACTTTCTCAATTTCCTCAGTTCAATTTCTTCAGTCTGTTTGTCTTCATCCTGTGTTATCCTCTGTTTACGCTTTCTGTACTCTGTGCCTTGTCTTCATTTCATCATGATGATTATGCCTATGTTCTGTTACGTTAACTTTTGAGTACTTATTCCGCTTCAAGTAGTTCTTCTCTAAGGAATTTCCTCACCCGCAAATTCCTCAGTGAAGAATTCATAAAAATCGCCTATTCACCCCCCTCTAGTCGATATAACGCACTTTCAATTGGTATCAGAGCAAGGTACTCCCTTGTTCTGTGTGATTTTGGTTTAACCGCCTGGAGATTTAGTTATGTCGACCGCAGGTATGATCAAGGTCTCTGCGGGGTGTCCTACCTTTGATGGGACGGACTACCCCTACTGGAAGAATAAGATGTGAATGCATCTTGAGGAATTTTATAACGATCTCTGGTATGTTGTGGAAAATGGTGTTCCCTCAGTCACACCTTCTCTGAATGCTGCTGATGTGAAGAGATTCAAGCAACTCGATTCTCAAGCGAAGAATATCATATGTGGCCATTTGAGCAAAGGAAAGTATGGTAGAGTGAGTGCTTTGGAAACTGCTAAGCTTATCTGGGATAGGCTGTCCAAAGTCAATGAAGGAGTCTCAACACAGCGTGACTCTTGAGTTGACGTTCTTCGCAATCTCTTCAATCGCTTCAAAAGACTCGACAATGAAAATGTTCAACAAACTTTCGATCGCCTCACTAACATCTCAAATGAGCTTCATGCACTTGGTGCCACTGACATCACCGACCATGAGGTAGTGAAGAAACTGCTGAGATCGCTTGATTCCTCATTTGATACTCTGGCACTGATGATACAAGAACATGGAGATTACAAGTCACTTGATCCCGCTGGTATCCTTGAGAGGCTAAACACTCATGAGTTCCAGCTTGCTGAGAAGAGAGATCTCTATGGTTCGAGCTATGGCAGATCACGTGCCCTGAAGGCCAAGGCTGTCTCTGAATCTGAAGGTGAAGATTCTGGTAGTAGCCTTGGTGATCCTGAAGAACTGAGCCAGGAGCTAGCACTGCTCGTGAAGAAATTCCAGAAGTTCTCAAGACGTGGTCGCTTTGGAAAATTCTCAAGGAGCAATGATTCCTTATCTAGTGACTACAATAAGAGGCTATGCCACAAATGCAAGAAACCTGGTCACTACATTCAAGATTGCCCTCAGTGGGAAAAGGAATCAAAGAAGAAGAAATACAAGGATTACAGTTCTGATGACTCAAAAAAGAAGAAGAAATCTTCAAAGTCTTCATCATCAAAATCCTCGAAGTCTTCATCTCACAAGAAGAGCAGCTCCAAGAAGGCTCGGGCATTCATTGGCAAGGAAATGGACTCTGAGGCTGAATCTGAGGAACATGAGGAAGAGGAGGCATCTGAGGAGTCTGAATCTGGTGTGGCGAGTCTAGCTCTCGCTACTGCTTTCGTCAGCAAGTCCATCTTCAACACTGAAGAAAATGGCTCCACCAACAAGGCTGATGAACGCGATGATGACTACGCTCCCACCTATTGCTTCATGGCAAAAGATGCCAAGGTACTCAAATACCCCTCCTCTGAATCAAGTGAGGATGAATCTGATGAAAACCTCAAGCCCAGCTATTCTAAACTTGCTAAGATTGCTGTGAAACAACAAAAGGCTTTTGAAAAGGTTCAAAACATGCTAGACAAAAGTGATGATATGTTGGGTGAAGAAATGGATCGCACTAAGACCTTGACTGAAAATCTTCAGAGACTTCAGTCCAGGTTTGACAACCTTCAAGGTCATCATAACACTCTTTTATCTGATCATGAGAAGCTTTCTTATGAATTTCTTCAAAGAAAGCAAGATCTTGAAAAGCTAAGAGTGAGTTATGAAGATCTTCAGAAGGAGCGTGATTCATTACTTACTCAACAAATCAGCGCTTCTCAGGAAGAATTTGTTCCTCCATGTTTGAAATGCCTTGAACGTGAATCTGCTAATTCTTCACCTGAATGTTCAAATGCTACAAATTCTTCAACTGTCTCTGCTATCACTAATTCCTCATCTGAGGACATTGCTAGTATCACTGATGATGCAGGACTGAAGGAATTGTATATGATAGTCATGTATAAAAGCCTCAAAGGGCATCAGACTCTTTGTGATGTGCTTAAAAAGCAGATCCTCAACAGGAACCCTAGAAAAGAGGGTATTGCCTTTGAGAGGAAACTCAATGCTGATGGTACATATTGGAAGCCTGAACAGTACCCCGAAACCTCATGGGTTGCTGCAAAGGGACCTCCGGTAGATCCATCTACTTTATTTGGCTTTTCATGTGAATCTCCTCATTCTTCTGATGAGTCATTTGACTCCAACTATAAACTGTTCAAAAATCAGAATGGTGAAGTATTTGCTAGATATGTTGGCACTAACTGCAGGAACGGTTCCCCTATGAAGAAAATCTGGGTTCCCAAAAGATGCCTTGAAAGTCTTCAGGTGAATGTCCTCATGACACCACCAGTGAAGAATAGGAACCCCAGATCAAATTCTTCATATGGACAAAATTCTTCATATGGATCCAAGTCCTCATACGGACCAAATTCCTCACGTGGATCAAATTCCTCAAAAGGATGAAAGTCCTCATATGAATATTATCGTGCTAACACCTCTGTTTTGCAGGGAAGAGCTAAGGGCTATGAAATGAGCACTATTCTTCTAACCATTATGTTCATAAGTCCTCAAAGAATTTCTCTACTTATTCATATGCTTACCCTAACTCCTCTTATGTGAAACAAAGTGGGCTGGCTTCTATGCCACCTTTCTCGTATGGAGCTCGCAGAGTGATGAATTCTTTGCCACCCCTTCAGATGTGGGTGGTGAAGAAAAGGAACTAATCTCTTATGCAGGGTCAGGTCTCCAGACGTGCTTAAACGTCTGAAGAATTTGCTGGAGACCTGAAATTGCGTGAAAGGACGCAGGCTAATCATGAAGAAATGAACTTTCATTTCTCACGTCCTCTTACTATTTTATCTGTTCTATTGGTTGATGAAATTGATCTGATGAATTGATGTCATATTCTTCACTGATGAAGTATATGAGTTCGTAAGTTGCACTAATTCATTTGCAGGATGATCAACCCAAAGCCAATGAGTGGCTCCTTGATAGTGGATGTACAAATCACATGACTGGTGACAAGAATCTATTGATGGATGTTCCCTTATCTCCATCGCATCTGAAGCATATCATCTTCGCTGACAAAGGCAAAAGTCAGGTATTGGGTCTAGGTAAGGTTGCGATATCAAAGGATCGACACATGGACAAAGTCATGCTTGTCGAGTCCTTAGGATACAACCTCATGTCTGTCTCAATGCTTTGCGATCTTGATATGGTTGTTGTCTTTGGCAAGTATCGTTGTGTTGTGATCATGGAAGCTGACAATTCCAAAGTCTTCGAAGGCTTTAGGAGAGGAGACTTGTATATTGTTGATTTCTCTACAGGACCACAACCAGCCGTATGCCTACTTGCAAAAGCTTCAGAAGGCTGGCTATGGCATCGACGACTTGGTCATGCAGGCATGAGGAATTTGCACACGCTTGCGAAGAAGAAGCATGTCATTGGCATTGAGAATGTCGAATTCCTCAAGGATCACTTATGCAGAGCCTGTGAAGCTGGAAAGATGACCAAGGCCAAACATCCAGCAAAGAGAATCATGACTACCGATCGACCATTTGAATTGCTTCATATGGATCTCTTTGGTCCTAACCATTATTCTGCAGTTACAAATGATGCATCTCTATATGGCTTTTTTATTGTTGATGATTACTCTCGTTACACATGGGTACATATTGTCACTTACAAACATGAGGTGCAGGAAGTCTTCAAACAATTTTCCTCGAGGGCTTCAACCAACTTTGGTGTGAAGATCAAGCACATCAGGAGTGACAATGGAACTGAGTTCAAGAATTCTGGTCTTGATGACTATCTTGATGAACTTGGTATTACTCATGAGTTATCTGCTCCTTATACTCCTCAGCAGAATGGCGTCGTGGAACGCAAGAACAAGACTCTTGTTGAGATGGCTCGCACTATGCTTGATGAATACAAGACGCCTCCTCATTTCTGGATTGAGGCAATTGATACTGCTTGCCACATCATCAACAGGGTATATCTTCACAAATTCTTCAAGAAGACCGCTTATGAACTCCTCACTGACAAGAAACCCAACGTGAGTTATTTCAAACTCTTCAGTGCTAAATGTTGGATTAGAGATCCTTATCACAACTCTAAATTTGCACCGAAAGCACATGAGGGTTTTATGCTTGGTTACGGAAAGGAGTCGCACACCTACAGAGTCTTCAACAACGTTCACCACAAAGTTGTTGAAACTGTAGATGTGTGGTTCGATGAAACTAATGGCTCGCAAAGAGAGCACCTACCTTCTGTGATAGATGAACCAGCACCTGAGGAAACTATCAAGTTCAAGGCTACTGAGGATGTCATTCCTACCGAAGAATCTGCTGAAGAATTCATTTTAGAACGTGAAGAACGTCGAGCTAATGCACCTGAAGAAAATGGTGCTGAAGAAAATGTTGATCAAATTCCTTGACGACAACCAGCTCATCCTCGCATTGCAAACGAAGTGCAGATTGAGAAAATCATCGATGACATTGAAGCACCAGGTCCTCTCACACGCTCAAAAGCTTCACATTTATCTAACTTTTGTGGGCACTTTGCTTTTGTCTCTATCACAGAGCCCACTAAGGTAGATCAAGCATTTCTGGAGCCTGAGTGGATTCAAGCTATGCAAGAAGAATTACATCAGTTCGAGCTCAACAACGTCTGGGAACTGGTCAAATGTCCAGATCCTCGCAAGCACAATATCATTGGCACAAAGTGGATCTACCGCAACAAGCAAGATGAAAATGGCCTTGTGGTGAGGAATAAGGCATGACTTGTAGCTCAAGGCTACACACAGGTTGAAGGAATTGATTTCGATGAAACTTTTGCACCTGTTGCTAGACTTGAGGCTATTCGCATATTACTTGCTTATGCTAACCATCATGATATCACTTTATATCAAATGGATGTGAAAAGTGCATTCCTCAATGGTAAGCTTGAGGAAGAAGTATATGTTTCACAACCCCCAGGTTTTGAAGATCCAAAGCATCAGGACAAAGTCTTCAAACTCAATAAGGCCCTCTATGGCCTCAAGCAGGCCCCTCGGGCGTGGTATGATACTTTGAAGGAATTCCTCATGAAGAAAGGCTTCAAACCCGGTTCACTTGACCCTACTCTTTTCACTAAATCTTATGATGGTGAATTGTTTGTGTGCCAAATATATGTTGATGACATTATCTTTGGTTGTACTGACCAACGTTATACTGACGAATTTGGTTATATGATGAGAGAGGAATATGAAATGTCTATGATGGGAGAATTGAAATTCTTCTTAGGTCTTCAAATTCGTCAACAGCGCAATGGCATATTCATATCTCGGGAGAAATACCTCAAGGATGTACTGAGGAAATTCGGCATGCAAGATTGCAAAGGGGTCAAAATTCCAATGCCCACAAATGGCCATCTATGCACTGATGAAAATGGTATTGACTTCGATCAAAAGGTATACCGCTTCATGATTGGCTCTTTATTGTATTTATGTGCATCTAGGCCAGACATTATGCTTAGTGTTTGCATGTGTGCCCGGTTTGAAGCTACACCGAAGGAATCACACCATAAGGCTGTGAAGCATATTCTTCGATATCTAGCTCACACACCAACACTTGGATTATGGTACCCCACGGGCTCGGCTTTTGATCTCATTGGATATTCAGACTCTGACTATGCTGGTGATCGTGTGGACCGCAAGTCAACATCTGACACATGCCGTTTCCTCGGATGATCTTTGGTCTGTTGGTCCTCGAAGAAACAGAACTGCGTATCACTCTCTACTGCTGAAGTTGAGTACATTGCTGCTGGTTCTTGCTGTGCTCAATTGCTATGGATGAAGCAAACTCTCAAGGATTATGGCGTCAACGTGAAGAATGTGCCTCTCTACTGTGACAATGAGAGTGCAATCAAGATTTCTCACAACCCAGTTCAGCACTCGAAGACAAAGCACATTCAGGATCGTCATCATTTTCTTCGCGATCATGTTTTGAAGGGCGACATTTCTATTGAGCATGTGAAGACTGAAGAACAGCTAGCCGATATCTTCACAAAGCCCTTGGATGAGAAGAGATTTAGCAAGTTATGGTGTGAGCTAAATATCTTAGAATCTTCGAATGTTCTTTGAAAAGGACACTCATCCTAACACTTATGCAAAATTGATGACTTAGATGTGCAACACATGAAGTAAAGTTTTTCTTCAATCAATGAAGAATAACACTCTAAGTGTGAAGAAATTAACGAAGAACTTGATTCTCAGAGCCCTACGACAATTGTACGCGGTGTCTGAAATCATCATTCTTATACAGTGGGTCACGCCACCACCAAAAGTTGAAAATCTTCAATTTGAGTTTTTTCCTCAGTTTTGAAATTTCCTCAGTTGTTCATTTGCTTCAACTTTGCATTGTCTTCACTGTTTCTGTCGTTTTTCTTCATTGGCTATATATATATATATGTGTGTGTGTGTGTGTGTGTGTGCGTGTGTGTGAGTGAGTTTATGCCCTCAACAGCTTATTGCTATTTCTTCAAGTTGCTTTTTCTGCTAAGTGAATGTGATCGGACCCTTCCCCCTCTATGCTAAACTCAACCCAATCTATTCACAAATTCTTCATGTGTGTTCTATTTGAAACTCGTTCAAAATCTTCACTGTGTCCTTGTCAGCTGAAGAATTTGCGAACGGAACTTTAACTTATCTTATCTAAATTTTCGGCTTTGCCGCTCAAACCGTTCCACATTCCACGATAACACTTATCTATTCACCCACGATCTCATACGATCGCCACCTCTCAGTACGTGGGTGACACATGTCAAGCGAATGAGAAGGGTCAGGGGCACGTTCGTCCAATTTCTTTGGGCGAACAATTTTTCACCGTGGCTATAAATACCCCTTCCCTTCCTCACTTCTCTTTTTACTCCGCTCGACCTCACTCCAGCTCGAGCTTCTCAAACCCTAGCGCCGCCGCTACTTCATCGTCACCAGTGAGGAAGAGCTTCACTGCCTCGACCTCGTCGCCGTCGTACTCGCGCCGGCTGCAGATTTCTTCACTCCGCCGCCGCCGTAGCTATCTTCCTCTGCCGAGTTAGGGCATGGAAGATCTGAACTGACGAACTTCACATCTACACTTCCCAGTTCGTCGTGTTCTTCGTCCAGGGTAATTAAAAGTTACTTATACTGCCCTCTTTGATTCAAATGATTTCTACAAAATGTTCAAAGGTGTTTTTCTTCAAATCCTCACACACTAAAACACCTCACATGTCATCTGTTCTTGATTCGTTTCTCTAAGCAATATTTTTCTTCATGATTCCTCAATTGTGTGGATTTCTGATCTGTACAACTCTGGAACCTAAGACAAAGAATGCTTAGTGAAATTCTTCAAGACTCATCTGGTCAAATTCCTCAAACTTGTTCTTTTTGAAAAACCTTCTGAGAACGCATATGACCTCTCCAAATTCCTCGCAACTATACTCTGTTCACAGGTACTCATGTCCGCTGCTGAATCACTAGGTTCTCATCAACTTAACTCATTTGCAGCGTTCCTCTAAGAAAAGTTGCATACATCTTCAGAGAATTCAGTTGTTCATATTCCTCAGCTGAAGAAAATGGCTGATGGAAAGAAGCCACAGAAGGGAGGAAAGATGCCTGAAATCAATACTGCTTTTGAGATCCCTGATGAAATATACAAGGATTACTGCACTCCTGATGAGGCCAAGTTTGGCAAGGAGGACAAAAATCAGCGCAAGGTGCGCATTCAAAGAATAGAGAGGAGATGGGCAAGGGAGTGGAGGGAGTACAGATATGGTACTCCCAAATATATGAAGAAATTCGCTCTAAATCCTCCATGCCCAAGACCTCCGTTGGCACCTGGCCAAGAAGCAGATCCTACCAGCCTCAAGCGCGGTGAGGATTATCCTGATGAATGGGCCAAGCGCCAGGCCAAATTGGCCAGACAAACAAGAGAAGTAGTGAGGAAATTTAAAAAGACTCTGCTGCTGCTGCTGCTGCTGCCACTGCTGAGGCCTTTGCAAGCAAGCCGAAGAAAGCCATGTCAAAGAAGCCTGCTCATAAGCCAAGTGCTTCACCCTCAATGCCCTCACGGCCAAGTTCCTCAGCAATGCCCTCACGGCCAGATTCTTCAAAGCCCTCACGGCCAACTCCTCAAGCTGCTCCCGCTCCTCCAAAGTCCTCAGCTCCTCCACCAAAGTCCTCGGCTGCTCCGTCAAAATCCTCAGCACCTGTGCATCTCGCCACGTGCCAAAGGACAACAGGCATCTCTATTGCCTCAGGAGCTTCTGCTAGTTCCTCAGCTGCACCAAATTCTTCAAATGGCCCCTCTCTACTGAAGACAAAGGCCACTGCTGGACGTGGCTCTCGCCCAAGTCCTCACAAGAAGCAGGTCGCCTTCCAATTACTGATAACCCACAAGTATAGGGGATCGCAACAGTTTTCGAGGGTAGAGTATTCCCAAATTTATTGATTCGACACAAGGGGATCCAAAGAATATTCTCAAGTATTAGCAGTTGAGTTGTCAATTCAACCACACCTAGATAACTTAATATCTGCAGCAAAATATTTAGTAGAAAGTAGTATGGAAGTAACGGTAACGGTAGCAAAAGTAATATTTTTGGGTTTTGTAGTAATTGTAACAGTAGCAACGAAAAAGTAAATAAGCGAAGAACAATATGTGAAAAGCTCGTAGGCATTGGATCGGTGATGGAGAATTATGCCGGATGCGGTTCACCATGTAACAATCATAACATAGGGTGACACAGAACTAGCTCCAATTCATCAATGCAATGTAGGCATGTATTCCGAATATAGTCATACGTGCTTATGGAAAAGAACTTGCATGCCATCTTTTGTCCTACCCTCCCGTGGCAGCGGGGTCCGAGCGGAAACTAAGGGATATTAAGGCCTCCTTTTAATGGAGTACCGGACCAAAGCATTAACACATAGTGAATACATGAACTCCTCAAACTATGGTCATCATCGGGAGTGGTCCCGATTATTGTCACTTCGGGGTTGCCGGATCATAACACATAGTAGGTGACTATAGACTTGCAAGATAGGACCAAGAACTCACATATATTCATGAAAACATAATAGGTTCAGATCTGAAATCATGGCACTCGGGCCCTAGTGACAAGCATTAAGCATAGCAAAGTCATAGCAACATCAATCTCAGAACATAGTGGATACTAGGGAGCAAACCCTAACAAAACTAACTCGATTACATGATAAGTCTCATCCAACCCATCACTGTCCAGCAAGCCTACGATGGAATTACTCACGCACGGCGGTGAGCATCATGAAATTGGTGATGGAGGATGGTTGATGATGACGATGGCGACGGATTCCCCTCTCCGGAGCCCCGGACTGACTCCAAATCAGCCCTCCCAAGAGAGTTTAGGGCTTGGCGGCGGCTCCTTATCGTAAAACGCGATGAATCTTTCTCTCTGATTTTTTTCTCCCCGAACGTGAATATATAGAGTTGGAGTTGAGGTCGGTGGAGCTCCAGGGGGCCCACGAGGCAGCGGGCGCGCCCCCCACCCTCGTGGAGAGGGTGTGGGCCCCCTGGCCTTGATTCTTTCGCCAGTATTTTTTATTATTTCCAAAAATAATCTCCGTGAAGTTTCAGGTCATTCCGAGAACTTTTGTTTCTGCACATAAATAACACCATGGCAATTCTGTTGAAAACAGCGTCAGTCCGGGTTAGTTCCATTCAAATCATGCAAGTTAGAGTCCAAAACAAGGGCAAAAGTTTTTTGAAAAGTAGATACGACGGAGATGTATCAAGTACCGTCTGATGAAGACGAAGCTGATGATGAGGAACTTGCCGAAATCATCAAAGACAGGCAGGTCAAGGCCGCTAGAGCCAAAGGCAGCAATGTGCCATTGCTTCTGGATCCGAAGCTAATCCTAGACTTCATCGACCTATGCCACAAGGATCCCAACACACCTTTGCCGGAGATGAACCTCACTCCAGGTCAAAGTCATGTTTTGACTTCCTTCATTGAAGAAGAGAAATGGAAATTTGAACAAGGAAGAAGAGTGAAGAAAGCGAAGTACAAGAAACAGCGCTTTCTGAAGCAAAATATTCTGAAGCTTTCCCCTGAAGAACTCGTTGCCTTGCAAGCTGAGATCAAGCAACTGAGTGATAAATTTGATCGCTACTATGCTGACTGGCTTGGAGCCAGAGTCAGGTTTGTGACATTGACTGAAAAGTTCACTTCCAATGTTGCAGCCCCAACACAACAAGAAAATCCTCAGGCTGAAGCATCTGCTCAGCCGACTGAAGAAAATGCCAGCACCGCTGATGACATTCAGGCTGCTGAAGAAACTCAAAGTACCAGGTAAACCACTAGTGTTGCGCCTGAAGAAAATGTCAGGACAGGTGAAGCTTCAATGGCTGTGCCTGAAGAAAATGAAGGAGTTAGGGCAACTGCATCAGTTGTGCCTGAAGAACAGGAACCAAATTCCTCTGCTCCTCCTGCGCCTACACCAACTTCGATCCTTTCATCTGCATCAGATGTGAAGAAGACCAAGGCTGCAGAGCGTGCAACAGTGAAGAAAAGGAAGGCATCAACTTCATCAGATTCTTCAGCTGCGAAGAAGATGAAGCCATTGACTAGCTCATTCGACAACCCAATTGATGCCGTTCCTATCACAACCATGCCATCAAAGGACCTTGTTCCTTTTGATGAAGAATATGTGATTCCTAGTGAATCTGATGATGACATTCCTTCTGCTGCTTCGTCAGAGCAGTTGGATGAAGAAATTGAAGTGGATGCTATCCCTTCAACCCCAATAGTCTCATCGCCCATGCCTCAGTTCACTGCTGAAGAGGCTGGCGTTGAAGAAAAAGAAGAAGATGAAGATGTGGACATTGGGTGTACAACACCAGTGCTGAATGATGACTTTTGGGAAAGTCAGCACCCCAACTCTCCTTTGTTCACACCACTTCAACAAATTCCTCAGTCCCCTGTCAACACTGAAGTACAAATGGGATATGAAGAACCTCGTGCAACTCCTTCTGTACATGAAGAGATTCCAGCCACTAGTGCTGAAGAAAATGTAAATGAAGAATTGAAGACCCAGGCTGCCACTGATGAAGAAGCTGAAATTCCTCAGCATGTGGAACCTGAGATTGCGATTCCTGAGGTAGTGATGCAATTGACTGATACTCCTCAGCCCAAGCCAAAGGATCCATTCTCAAAGAAGCAGAAATGCAAGGCTGATGACTTCTTCGGCGAGCATGTGTTCTTCACTGATTATAATCCTTATGACTCTGCTCGTCTTAGAAGGAAGCGCTTCTAGACTGCCAGCCAGGCCAACTTCTATTCTTCACTGCTCTTCAACAAGGATAAAGTCTTCGACCACGAGCACATTCCTCATGTGGACATGGAATCCCTACCGTGCTTCTCACCTGTCCTCAGTGTGCTTCATGACGTAGGCCTCCTCAACTTTTGTTTTGACATCGTTGATTGGAATGAAGAGCTTTTTCTTCAATTCTACGCAACACTGCATATCACACGCGACGCTGACAACATCAATACTTGGGTGTTGGACTGGATGACCGAAAACACTCATTATAAGGCACCGGCCTCTGAATTACTTCACGCCCTGCCCATCAGTCCACCCCTTGAAGGAGCTCGTTGCCTGTACCAAGAGCCAGAACTCACTGCTCATTACATGCAAGTGCTTATGAAGCCTCTGAAGCCCGGTCAAGCCCCAAGGACCAAATTCCTCGTGAGGGAATTGCTCTATGTGCCAAGAACTGTCTATCGCATTCTGACAAAGACAATGAGTCCGATCAAAGGCCACGACTCGTCTAATGAGGAAATTGTTGGATCATGAAGAATCTGCTGTTCAACGTTATACATGGCATTCCTGTCAACTATCATGATTTCTTCATGAGGACTCTGGCAAATGTTGCACTCTCTCCGTTTGAGCTGAAGCCTTATGCTCCTTGGATTATGAGATTCCTCAGAACAAGGTCTTCACTCAACTACAAAGCTGATTTTCAGAATCACCTCAGCTACTTGCCCCCAATCGAAGTCCTCAAGCGGACATATTCCTCAGCTGATAAGAAGGGCAAGGCACCAGCTGTCATTGATGAAGGCATTCGTCCATTGGATGGTCAGTTTCGCAAAGCTGCATATTATTCCACCAATGATGACTCTGCCACTCATGATTCTGCTGCTAATGCATCCAAGGCAAATCCTCAAGCCAAACTATTATAAACTCCTAGCTAATTAAGCATGGCATAAGTAACTATAATCTCTAATTGTCATTGCAAACATGTTTATTCATAATAGGCTGAATCTGGAACGATGAACTAATCATATTTACAAAAACAAGAGAGGTCGAGTTCATACCAGCTTCTCTCATCTCAATCAGTCCATCTTATATCGTCATAATTGCCTTTCACTTGCACGACCGAATGATGTGAATAATAATAATAGTGTATGTGCATTGGACTAAGCTGGAATCTGCAAGCATTCAATAAACAGGAGAAGACAAGGCAATATGGACTCTTGGTTAAATCAACAATAATGCATATAAGAGCCACTTCAACAATTTCATCATGGTCTTCTCCTATCGACCCCCAAAGAAAAGAAAAGAAAAGAAATAAAACTATTTACACGGGAAAGCTCCCAACAAGCAAAAGAAGAACGAGAAATATTTTTGGGTTTTCATTTAATTATTACTACTACAACAAGAAAGAAAACTAGCTAAAAGCTACAACTAATTTTTTTTGGTTTTTCTTAAGGTTTATCAAACACACAAGAAGAAAGCAAGAAAAAGAAAATAAACTAGCATGGATAGTACAATGAAAGAGTATGAGCACCGACATCTAGCAACGAGTGTGTGGACATAAAAGTAATGTCGGTGAGAAATACGTACTCCCCCAAGCTTAGGCTTTTGGCCTAAGTTGGTCTATTGCCACGGCTGGCCTGGCGGATATCCATAGTTGTAGTTGGGGTCATACTGAGATGCAGCAGTTATTGCATCGTGGGCTGCAGCTTGGAGGCGAGCTATCTTAGCCCTCCTCTTATACTCGTCCGCCTCCTCTCTGGTTATAAAATATCTCCCCTTTGCCTGAAATTCAAAGAAAGTAGAAGCAGGGAGAGCGACGTGATAGGTGCGTCATCTGTCAAAGATTAGTCGGTACTGGAAGAACTGATCGTTCCTCTCAACAAAATGATGACGAACCATAGCCTCATAATCCAAATAAGCAGGAGGCAACTCAATATCATCCTCACGTATGGTTACACCAAGAAAATTAGCTAAACGGGTTGCATAAATTCCACCAAAGAAATCTCCATTGAATCTATTATTATGCAACCTACGTGCAACAATGGCTCCCAAATTATAATGTTTATCTCCTAACACAGCACTCCTGAGAATACTGAGGTCAGGGACACACATATGACATGCTTCATCCTTACCATTTATGCACCTACCTATGAAGAGAGCAAAATAATGTATAGCTGGAAAATGAATGCTCCCTATGGTAGCTTGTGCTATGTCTCTAGATTTCCCCCACAGTTATACTAGCAAGAAAATCTCTAAATTCAGATTTGCGAGGTTCACTAGTACTACCCCATTGTGGAAGTTTGCAAGCAGTGGTAAAATCCTCTAAGTCCATAGTATAAGAATTTTCATAAAGACCAAACAGGACAGTTTGAGAATTGCGTGAAGATGAAAATTCAAACCTCCTCACAAAGGAACTAGTGAGATAGTGGTGCTGAAGGCACTTATCTGCCTCGAAGCTCACAAGATCAGCATTACACAAATATGCGTTAAATTCTTCCTTAATTCCTGCTTGATCCATGAAGTCCTCTGAAGGCCATTCACAAGGCCGCACTGGAGCGTCCCTTGGTGGTTCATCATCAGCATCACGCATTGCAAGCCTGGGTCCTTGCTTCCTTGAAGGACCACCTTGGTACATTTTCCTAAACATATTTCTTCCTCTGAAAAATTTCTAAAATTTCTAGTAACTTCAAATAAAAGTGAACCAAGCTCAACAAAATTGATAACAACTACTCCTACAAGTGCCTAGAGCCTATATCATGCATTAGAACTACTTGGAACCATATAAATTTGACATGCGAGCTCAATAACATGGTCACCTAGGCAGCACAAATTTGTAATGAATAAAGCACTAGAACAAAAACTAATTGGACCAATGGAGGAGTCACATACCAAGGAACAATCCCCCAAAGCAGTTTTGTGAGAGGTGCTTTGAGCAAGGAGATCAAAAATCGCAGCAAAATGAGCTAGAACTCGTGCTTGAGCTGGATGGTGATTTTTTTGGGAGGAAGAAGAAGTGTGTGGGTGCAGGAATAAGTGGAGGGGAGCCACCGTGGGCCCACGAGGCAGGGGGCGCGCCCTGGACCCTCGTGCCCAGGTGCTTGCTCCCCCTGTTGTGTTCTCAGTGCCAGATATTCTCAAATATTCTAGAAAAAATCATATTCCAATTTCGGGGCATTTGGAGAACTTTTATTTTCGGGGTATTTTTATATTGCACGGATAGTTCAGAAAACAGACAGAAAATACTATTTTTGCTTTATTTCAACTAAATAACAGAAAGTAAAAGGAGGGTACAGAAGGTTGTGCTTTCTAACTTCATCCATCTCATGCTCATCAAAAGGAATCCACTAACAAGGTTGATCAAGTCTTGTTAACAAACTCATTCCGACTAACATGGAACCGGAGAAATTTCGAATAACACTATGTTACCTCAACGGGGATATGCACATCCCCAATAATAATAATATCATATTTCTGCTTGACAGTAGGTAGAGGAAATTCAAAACCTCCAAAAATAATCGATGGAATTTTTCCAATAGAGTTTATACTATGAACTTGAGGTTGTTTCCTCGGAAAGTGTACCGTATGCTCATTTCCATTAACATGAAAAGTGACATTGCCTTTGTTGCAACCAATAACAGCCCCTGCAGTATTCAAAAAGGGTCTTCCAAGAATAATAGACATACTATCGTCCTCGGAAATATCAAGAATAACAAAGTCCGTTAAAATAGTACGTTTGCAACCACAACAGGCACATCCTCACAAATACCGACAGGTATAGTAGTTGATTTATCGGCCATTTGCAAAGATATTTCAGTAGGTGTCAACTTATTCAAATCAAGTCTACAATATAAAGAGAGAGGCATAACACTAACATCGGCTCCAAGATCACATAAAGCAGTTCTAACATAGTTTCTTTTAATGGAGCATGGTATAGTTGGTAATCCTGGATCTCCAAGTTTCTTTGGTATTCCACCCTTAAAAGTATAATTAGCAAGCATGGTGGAAATTTCAGCTTCTGCTATCTTTCTTTTATTAGTAACAATTTCTTTCATATACTTAGCATAAGGATTCATTTTGAGCATATCAGTCAACGCATACACAAAAAGATAGGTCTAATCATTTCAGCAAAGCGCTCAAAATCCTCATCATCCTTTTTCTTAGATGGTTTAGGAGGAAAAGGCATGGGTTTCTGAACCCATGGTTCTCTTTCCTTACCGTGTTTCCTAGCAACAAAGTCTCTTTTATCATAACGTTGATTCTTTGATTGTGGGTTATCAAGATCAACAGCAGGTTCAATTTCTACATCATTATCATTACTAGGTTGAGCATCAACATGAACATCATCATTAACATTATCACTAGATTCATGTTCATTACCAGATTGTGTTTCAGCATCAGAAATATAAATATCATTGGGATTCTCAGGTGTGTCTACAACAGGTTCACTAGAAGCATGCAAAGTCCTATCATTTTTCTTTTTCTTCTTTTTAGAAGGACTAGGTGCATCAACATTATTTCTCTGAGAATCTTGCTCAATTCTCTTAGGATGGCCTTCAGGATACAAAGGTTCCTGAGTCATGTTACCAGTTCTAGTAGCCACTCTAACAGCAAAGTCATTATTCTTACTATTCAATTCATTGAGCAAATCATTCTGAGCTTTAAGTACTTGTTCTACTTGAGTGGTAACCATAGAAGCATGTTTACTAATGAGTTTAAGTTCACCTTTAACTCTAGACATATAATCACCCAAGTGTTCAATCATATAAGCATTTTGTTTTAATTGTCTATCAAAATAAGCATTAAAATCTTCTTGCTTAACCATAAAGTTATCAAACTCATCCAAACATTGGCTAGCAAACTTAGTAGGAGGGATTTCAGCTTTATCATATCTATAGAGAGAATGTACCTTTACTACCTGTGTCGGGTTATCAAGACCATGAGTTTCTTCAATAGGTGATGAATTAAGATCATATATTTCTTCAACAGGCGGTAAATTAAGACCATGTATTTCTTCAATAGGAGGTAAATTCTTAACATCTTCAGCTTTAATACCTTTTTCCTTCATAGATTTATTTGCCCCCAATCCCATCAGTATGGAGTTTCTTCATGCGCTTTACACCAATATGACCTAAACGGCAGTGCCACAAATAAGTTGCACTATCATTATTAACTTTGCATCTTTTGGCTTCAATATTATGAATATGTGTATCACTATGATCGAGATCCAACAAACCATTTTCGTTGGTGTGTATGACCATAGAAGGTTTTTATTCGTGTAAACTGAACAACAATTGTTCTAACTTAAATGAATAACCGTATTGCAATAAACATGATCAAATCATATTCATGCTCAACGCAAACACCAAATAACACTTATTTAGTTTCAACACTAATCCCGAAAGTATAGGGAGTGTGCGATGATGATCATATCAATCTTGGAACTACTTTCGCAACGGTGCATACTCAGGGAGAACACTTATACTTTGATAATTTAGTGAAGGATCATCTTATAATGCTATCGTCAAACAAAGCAAGATAAGATGCATAAAGGATTAACATCACATGCAATCAATATAAGTGATATGATATGGCCATCATCATCTTGTGCTTGTGATCTCCATCTCCGAAGCACCGTGCTTGTGATCTCCATCTCCGAAGCACCGTGCTTGTGATCTCCATCTCCGAAGCACCGTCATGATCACCATCGTCACCGGCGCGACACCTTGATCTCCATCGTAGCATCGTTGTCGTCTCTCCAACTTATTGCTTTTACGACTATCGCTACCGCTTATTGATAAAGTAAAACTATTACATGGCGATTGCATCTCATATAATAAAGCGACAACCATATGGCTCCTGCCAGTTGCCGATAACTCGGTTACAAAACATGATCATCTCATACAACACATTATATCACATCATGTCTTGACCATATCACATCACAACATGCCCTGCAAAAACAAGTTAGACGTCCTCTACTTTGTTGTTGCATATTTTACGTGGCTGCTACGGGCTTAGCAAGAACCGTTCTTACCTACGCATCAAAACCACAACGATAGTTTGTCAAGTTGGTGTTGTTTTAACCTTCGCAAGGACCAGGCGTAGCCACACTCGGTTCAACTAAAGTGAGAGAGACAGACACCCGCCGGTCACCTTTAAGCAACGAGTGCTCGCAACGGTGAAACCAGTCTCGCATAAGCATACGCGTAATGTCGGTCCGGGCCGCTTCATCTCACAATACCGCTGAACCAAAGTATGACATGCTGGTAAGCAGTATGACTCATATCGCCCACAACTCACTTGTGTTCTACTCGTGCATAGCATCAACGCATAAAACCAGGCTCGGATGCCACTGTTGGGGAACGTAGTAATTTCAAAAAAATTCCTACGCACACGCAAGATCATGGTGATGCATAGCAACGAGAGGGGAGAGTGTTGTCCACGTACCCTCGTAGACCGATAGCGGAAGCGTTAACACAACGCGGTTGATGTAGTCGTACGTCTTCACGATCCGACCGATCAAGTACCGAACGCACGGCACCTCCGAGTTCTACACACGTTCAGCTCGATGACGTCCCTCGAACTCCGATCCAGCCGAGTGTTGAGGGAGAGTTTCGTCAGCACGACAGCGTGGTGACAATGATGATGTTCCACCGACGCAGGGCTTCGCCTAAGCTCCGCAACGGTATTATCGAGGTGTAATTTGGTGGAGGGGGGCACCGCACACGGCTAAGAGATCTCAAGGATCAATTGTTGTGTCTATGGGGTGCCCCCTGCCCCCGTATATAAAGGAGCAAGGGGAAGGCAGCCGGCCAAGGGGAGAGGCGCGCCATAGGGGGGAGTCCTACTCCCACCGGGAGTAGGACTCCTCCTTTCCTTGTGGGAGTAGGAGAAGGGAAGGGGGAAGGAGAAAGAAGGAAGGGTGCGCCCCCCTTCCCTAGTCCAATTCGGACCAGACCATGGGGAGGGGTGCAGCCACCTTTTGAGGCCTTTCTCTCCTTTCCCGTATGGCCCATTAAGGCCCAATACGAATTCCCGTAACTCTCCGGTACTCCGAAAAATACCCGAATCACTCGGAACCTTTCCGAAGTCCGAATATAGTCGTCCAATATATCGATTTTTACGTCTCGACCATTTCGGGACTCCTCGTCATATCCCCGATCTCATCCGGGACTCTGAACTCCTTCGGTACATCAAAACTCAATAAAACTGTCATCGTAACGTTAAGCGTGCGGACCCTACGGGTTCGAGAACTATGTAGACATGACCGAGACACGTCTCCGGTCAATAACCAATAGCGGGACCTGGATGCCCATATTGGCTCCCACATATTCTACGAAGATTTTTATCGGTCAGACCGCATAACAACATACGTTGTTCCCTTTGTCACCGGTATGTTACTTGCCCGAGATTTGATCGTCGGTATCTCGATACCTAGTTCAATCTCGTTACCGGCAAGTCTCTTTACTCGTTCCGTAACACATCATCCCGCAACTAACTCATTAGTCACAATGCTTGCAAGGCTTATAGTGATGTGCATTACCGAGTGGGCCTAGAGATACCTCTCCGACAATTGGAGTGACAAATCCTAATCTCGAAATACGCCAACCCAACAAGTACCTTTGGAGACACCTGTAGAGCACCTTTATAATCACCCATTTACGTTGTGACGTTTGGTAGCACACAAAGTGTTCCTCCGGTAAATGGGAGTTGCATAATCTCATAGTCATAGGAACATGTATAAGTCATGAAGAAAGCAATAGCAACATACTAAACGATCGAGTGCTAAGCTAACGGAATGGGTCAAGTCAATCACGTCATTCTCCTAATGAGGTGATCTCGTTAATCAAATGACAACTTATGTCTATGGCTAGAAAACATAACCATCTTTGATTAACGAGCTAGTCAAGTAGAGGCATACTTGTGACACTCTGTTTGTCTATGTATTCACACATGTATTATGTTTCCGGTTAATACAATTCTAGCATGAATAATAAACATTTATCATGATATAAAGAAATATATAATACTTTATTATTGCCTCTAGGGCATATTTCCTTCAGTCTCCCACTTGCACTAGAGTCAATAATCTAGTTCACATCGCCATGTGATTTAACATCAATAATTCACATCACCATGTGATTAACACCCATAGTTCACATCTCTATGTGACCAACACTCAAAGGGTTTACTAGAGTCAATAATCTAGTTCACATCGCTATGTGATTAACACCCAAAGAGTACTAAGGTGTGATCATGTTTTGATTGTGAGATAATTTTAGTCAACGGGTCTGTCACATTCAGATCCGTAAGTATTTTGCAAATTTCTATGTTTATAATGCTCTGCACGGAGCTACTCTTAGCTAATTGCTCACACTTTCAATATGTATCTAGACCGAGACTTAGAGTCATCTAGATTAGTGTCAAAACTTGCATCGACGTAAACCTTTACGACGAACCTTTTGTCACTTCCATAATCGAGAAACATATCCTTATTCCACTAAGGATAATTTTGACCGCTGTCCAGTGATCTACTCCTAGATCACTATTGTACTCCCTTGCCAAAATCAGTGTAGGGTATACAATAGATCTGGTATACAGCATGGCATACTTTATAGATCCTATGGCCAAGGCATAGGGAATGACTTTCATTCTCTTTCTATCTTCTGCCGTGGTCGGGCTTTGAGTCTTACTCAATTTCACACCTTGTAACACAGGCAAGAACTCTTTCTTTGACTGTTCTATTTTGAACTACTTCAAAATCTTGTTAAGGTATGTACTCATTGAAAAACTTATCAAGCGTCTTCATCTATCTCTATAGATCTTGATGCTCAATATGTAAGCAGCTTCACCGAGGTCTTTCTTTGAAAAAACTCCTTTCAAACACTCCTTTATGCTTTGCAGAATAATTCTACATTATTTCCGATCAACAATATGTCATTCACATATACTTATCAGAAATGCTGTAGTGCTCCCACTCACTTTCTTGTAAATACAGGCTTCACCGCAAGTCTGTATAAAACTATATCCTTTGATCAACTTATCAAAGTGTATATTCCAACTCCGAGATGCTTGCACCAGTCCATAGATGGATCGCTGGAGCTTGCATATTTTGTTAGCACCTTTAGGATTGACAAAACCTTTCTGGTTGCATCATATACAACTCTTCTTTAATAAATCCATTAAGGAATGTAGTTTTGTTTATCCATTTGCCAGATTTCATAAAATGCGGCAATTGCTAACATGATTCGGACAGACTTAAGCATCGCTGCTAGTGAGAAAATATCATCGTAGTCAACACCTTGAACTTTGTCAAAAAAACCTTTTTCCGACAAGTCTAGCTTTGTAGATAGTAACACTACTATCAGCATCCGTCTTCCTCTTGACGATCCATTTATTCTCAATTGCTTGCCGATCATCGGGCAAGTCAACCAAAGTCCACACTTTGTTCTCATACATGGATCTCATCTCAGATTTCATGGCTTCAAGCCATTTTGCGGAATCTGGGCTCACCATCGCTTCTTCATAGTTCGTAGGTTTGTCATGGTCTAGTAACATAACCTCCAGAACAGGATTACCGTACCACTCTGGTGCGGATCTTACTCTGGTTGACCTACAAGGTTTAGTAACAACTTGATCTGAAGTTTCATGATCATCATCATTAACTTCCTCACTGATTGGTATAGACGTCACAGGAACCGTTTCTTGTGATGAACTACTTTCCAATAAAGGAGCAGGTACAGTTACCTTATCAAGTTCTACTTTCCTCCCACTCACTTCTTTCGAGAGAAACTCCTTCTCTAGAAAGGATCCATACAAAGCAACGAATGTCTTGCCTTCGGATCTGTGATAGAAGGTGTACCCAACTGTCTCCTTTGGGTATCCTATGAAGACACATTTCTCGGATTTGGGTTTGAGCTTATCAGGATGAAACTTTTTCACATAAGCATCGCAACCCCAAACTTTAAGAAACGACAACTTTGGTTTCTTGCCAAACCACAGTTCATAAGGCGTCGTCTCAACGGATTTTGATGGTGCCCTATTTAACGTGAATGTAGCTGCCTCTAATGCATGACCCCAAAACGATAGTGGTAAATTGGTAAGAGATATCATAGATTGCACTATATCCAATAAAGTACGGTTATGACGTTCGGACACACCATTATGTTGTGGTGTTCCAGGTGGCACGAATTTGTGAAACTATTCCACATTGTTTTAACTGAAGGCCAAACTCGTAACTCAAATACTCTTCTCCACGATCAGATCGTAGAAACTTTATTTTCTTGTTACGATGATTTTCCGCTTCACTCTGAAATTATATGAACTTTTCAAATGTTTCAGACTTCTGTTTCATTAAGTAGATATACCCATATCTGCTCAAATCATCTGTGAAGGTCAGAAAACAATGATACCTGCTACGAGCCTCAATTTTCATCGGACCACATACATCTGTATGTATGATTTCCAACAAATCTGTTGCTCTCTCCATAGTTCCGGAGAATGGCGTTTTAGTCATCTTGCCCATGAGGCACGGTTCGCAAGCATCAAGTGATTCATAATCAAGTGATTCCAAAATCCCATCAGTATGGAGTTTCTTCATGCGCTTTACACCAATATGACCTAAACGGCAGTGCCACAAATAAGTTGCACTATCATTATTAACTTTGCATCTTTTGGCTTCAATATTATGAATATGTGTATCACTACGATCGAGATCCAACAAACCATTTTCGTTGGTGTGTATGACCATAGAAGGTTTTTATTCATGTAAACTGAACAACAATTGTTCTAACTTAAATGAATAACCGTATTGCAATAAACATGATCAAATCATATTCATGCTCAACGCAAACACCAAATAACACTTATTTAGTTTCAACACTAATCCCGAAACTATAGGGAGTGTGCGATGATGATCATATCAATCTTGGAACTACTTCCAACACACGTCGTCACCTCTCCTTTTACTAGTCTCTGTTTATTCCGCAACTCCCGTTTCGAGTTACTACTCTTAGCAACTGAACCAGTATCAAAATACCAAAGGGTTGCTATAAACACTAGTAAAGTACACATCAATAACATGTATATCCAATATACCTTTTGTTCACTTTGCCATCCTTCTTATCCACCAAATAGTTGGGGTAGTTCCGCTTCCAGTGACCAGTCCCTTTGCAGTAGAAGCACTTAGTCTCAGGCTTAGGACCAGACTTAGGCTTCTTCACTTGAGCAGCAACTTGCTTGCCGTTCTTCTTGAAGTTCCCCTTCTATCTCTTTGCCCTTTTCTTGAAACTAGTGGTCTTGTTAACCATAAACACTTGATGTTTTTCTTGATTTCTGCCTTCGTCGATTTCAGCATCACGAAGAGCTCGGGAATTACTTTCGTCATCCCTTGCATATTATAGTTCATCACGAAGTTCTACTAACTTGGTGATGGTGACTAGAGAATTCTGTCAATCACTATTTTATCTGGAAGATTAACTCCCACCTGATTCAAGCGATTGTAGTACCCAGACAATCTGAGCACATGCTCACTAGTTTGAGCGATTCTCCTCCATCTTTTAGCTATAGAACTTGTTGGAGACTTCATATCTCTCAACTCGGGTATTTGCTTGAAATATTAACTTCAACTCCTGGAACATCTCATATGGTCCATGACGTTCAAAACGTCTTTGAAGTCCCGATTCTAAGCCGTTAAGCATGGTGCACTAAACTATCAAGTAGTCATCATATTGAGCTAGCCAAACGTTCATAACGTCTGCATCTGCTCCTGCAATAGGTCTGTCACCTAGCGGTGCATCAAGGACATAATTTTTCTGTGCAGCAATGAGGATAATCCTCAGATCACGGATCCAATCCGCATCTTTGCTACTAACATCTTTCAACATAATTTTTCTCTAGGAACATATCAAAAATAAACACAGGGAAGCAACAACGCGAGCTATTGATCTACAACATAATTTGCAAAATACTATCAGGACTATGTTCATGATAAATTTAAGTTCAATTAATCATATTACTTAAGAACTCCCACTTAGATAGACATCCCTCTAATCCTCTAAGTGATCACGTGATCCATATCAACTAAACCATGTCCGATCATCACGTGAGATGGAGTAGTTTCAATGGTGAACATCACTATGTTGATCATATCTACTATATGATTCACGCTCGACCTTTCGGTCTCCGTGTTCCGAGGCCATATCTGTTATATGCTAGGCTCGTCAAGTTTAACCTGAGTATTCCGCGTGTGCAACTGTTTTGCACCCGTTGTATTTGAACGTAGAGCCTATCACACCCGATCATCACGTGGTGTCTCAGTACGAAGAACTTTCGCAACGGTGCATACTCAGGGAGAACACTTATACTTTGATAATTTAGTGAAGGATCATCTTATAATGCTACCGTCAAACAAAGCAAGATAAGATGCATAAAGGATTAACATCACATGCAATCAATATAAGTGATATGATATGGCCATCATCATCTTGTGCTTGTGATCTCCATCTCCGAAGCACCGTGCTTGTGATCTCCATCTCCGAAGCACCGTCATGATCACCATCGTCACCGGCGCGACACCTTGATCTCCATCGTAGCATCGTTGTCGTCTCGCCAACTTATTGCTTTTACGACTATCGCTACCGCTTAGTGATAAAGTAAAACTATTACATGGCGATTGCATCTCATACAATAAAGCGACAACCATATGGCTCCTGCCAGTTGCCGATAACTCGGTTACAAAACATGATCATCTCATACAACACATTATATCACATCATGTCTTGACCATATCACATCACAACATGCCCTGCAAAAACTCAAAGTACCGGTGACATTCAGGCTGCTGAAGAAACTCAAAGTACCTCGTAAACCACTAGTGTTGTGCCTGAAGAAAATGTCAGGACAGCTGAAGCTTCAATGGTTGTCCCTGAAGAAACTGAAGGAGTCAGGGCAACCGCATCAGTTGTGCCTGAAGAACAGGAACCAAATTCCTCTGCTCCTCCTGCGCCTACACCAACTTCGATCCTTCAATCTGCATCAGATGTGAAGAAGACCAAGGCTGCAGAGCGTGCAACAGTGAAGAAAAGGAAGGCATCAACTTCATCAGATTCTTCAGCTGCGAAGAAGATGAAGCCATTGACTAGCTCATTCGACAACCCAATTGATGTCGTTCCTATCACAACCATGCCATCAAAGGACCTTGTTCCTTTTGATGAAGAATATGTGATTCCTAGTGAATCTGATGATGACATTCCTTCTGCTGCTTCGTCAGAGCAGTTGGATGAAGAAATTGAAGCGGATGCTATCCCTTCAACCCCAATAGTCTCATCGCCCATGCCTCAGTTCACTGCTGAAGAGGCTGGCGTTGAAGAAAAAGAAGAAGATGAAGATGTGGACATTGGGTGTACAACACCAGTGCTGAATGATGACTTTTGGGAAAGTCAGCACCCCAACTCTCCTTTGTTCACACCACTTCAACAAATTCCTCAGTCCCCTGTCAATACTGAAGTACAAATGGGATCTGTAGAACCTCGTGCAACTCCTTCTGTACATGAAGAGATTCCAGCCACTAGTGCTGAAGAAAATGTAAATGAAGAATTGAAGACCTAGGCTGCCACTGAAGAAGAAACTGAAATTCCTCAGCCTGTGGAACATGAGATTGCGATTCCTGAGGTAGTGATGCAATTGACTGATACTCCTCAGCTGAAACCAAAGGATCCATTCTCAAAGAAGCAGAAATTCAAGGCCGATGACTTCTTCGGCGAGCACGTGTTCTTCACTGATTATAATCCTTATGACTCTGCTCGTCTTAGAAGGAAGCGCTTCTAGACTGCCAGCCAGGCCAACTTCTATTCTTCACTGCTCTTCAACAAGGATAAAGTCTTCGACCACGAGCACATTCCTCATGTGGACATGGAATCCTTGCCGTGCTTCTCACCTGTCCTCAGTGTGCTTCATGACGTAGGCCTCCTCAACTTTTGTTCTGACATTGTTGATTGGAATGAAGAGCTTATTCTTCAGTTCTACGCAACACTGCATATCACACGCGATGCTAACGACATCAATACTTGGGTGTTGGACTGGATGACCGTAAACACTCATTATAAGGCACCGGCCTCTAAATTACTTCACGCCCTGCCCATCAGTCGACCCCTTGAAGGAGCTCGTTGCCTGTACCAAGAGCCAGAACTCACTGCTCATTACATGCAAGTGCTTATGAAGGCTCTGAAGCCCGGTCAAGCCCCAAGGACCAAATTCCTCACGAGGGAATTGCTCTATGTGCCAAGAACTGTCTATCGCATTCTGACAAAGACAATGAGTCCGATCAAAGGCCACGACTCGTCTGATGAGGAAATTGTTGGCATCATGAAGAATCTGCTATTCAACGTTATACATGGCATTCTTGTCAACTATGATAATTTCTTCATGAGGACTCTGGCAAATGTTGCACTCTCTCCGTTTGAGCTGAAGCCTTATGCTCCTTGGATTATGAGATTCCTCAGAACAAGGTCTTCACTCAACTACAAAGCTGATTTTCAGAATCACCTCAGCTACTTGCCCCCAATCGAAGTCCTCAAGCGGACATATTCCTCAGTTGATAAGAAGGGCAAGGCACCAGCTGTCATTGATGAAGGCATTCGTCCATTGGATGGTCAGTTTCACCAAGCTGCATCTTATTCCACCAATGATGACTCTGCCACTCATGATTCTGCTGCTAATGCATCCAAGCCAAATCCTCAAGCCACAGCTCCAAGGGTGATGACTGATCGTGAGCTGCTTCTTAGTCTTCACCAGAAGGTGGATCGAAACCATAAATGGGTTAAGCGTCAGTTTGGTTCTATTCTTCACAACATGACTGCTACACATAATGCAGTGAAGAAAAACCATTACTACCTCCATGAAGTCTTCGGTCGCACCTGGGCTATTCTTTCACATCTATATGGTGAAGAAGATCTGAAGCAAATGGGTCTCAAGGAGGACTTTGACTGGTCTGCTCCTCCACCGAAGAAATACAAAAAGGTCAAGGTTCCTTCCTTGGTGGCCAGCTCATATTCTTCATCGCGCGAAACCGACGAGCATGAAGACTTGGACGACACTGCGGCAGGTCCTACAACAACAAACGACCCCAACAACGCTGGCGCTCCTCCATCAACATGATATTCTTCAGGGGCGTTAGTCCTCATTTTTGATCCTTTTGGTCATTAAATGACAAAGGGGGAGGAATTTGAGTTTAGTCTTCAAGCGGGTCTATCCTATATGGGCGTTTTTTTGCGAAGTTACAACTCTCGTTCTTCTGATGACTTTGCTGGATCGAGTTGTAAACTTAAACTCTATGATGGCCTGATACTTTTGCTGTGTTTTTCTGCATGCTTATTCCTCGTTAATGTTAATGCACGCATGCTGAATTACTTCAGTCACCATATTTCACCATGCATTTCAAATTCTTCATATTATATGTCAAATGCGTGTATGAATAACAAGATATAGGGGGAGATCTCCATGATACTACTCTTCAAGTGTGCATTGCTTCAAAAGCAAATTCCTCACTATGCACATCTTCAGGGGGAGTTACTCTATATCTTGCAATCAAATTCCTCAATATCAGTATTTACACTTCATATGATTATCCCCGTTGAAAACTTAACCTATATTGTCATCAATCACGAAAAAGGGGGAGATTGTAAGTGCATCTAGTACCCCTTAGTGATTTTGGTGTACTGAAGACTTATAGGTTAAGGGACTAATGTGTTTATGAGTGTACACAGGTCTATAAGTCTATGAGGAGTTTGATATTTACAGAGAAAGTCGACCCCTAAAAACGAAGTTCTTCGACTGAAGACTTTGGATTTCTGAAGACTTTGAAAGTGAAGAAATTGGTGTGACCTTGAAGACTAGGTATCCATTCGAGGAACATGAAGCGTGAAGACTTTTGTTTTCGTAGTTTAATTTTCTTTTTATTGAGTCATAGGAAACACCGTACTGTTAAAGGGGGTCGAGGAAATACTAAGGAAAAATTTCCAAGTGATGCTCAACTCAAAATCCTACACCTACCAATCCCTTCGAGTGAAGCCATTGGAAATCTCATACAGTTCAGTCATATTCTTCAGTGACAGAGACGAAGTTCTTCTGATCTCTGAGGAATTTGTTCTCACTGAGGAGTTAGGAATTCGCCAGTGCGGATTGCCTACATAGTGAGGAACATGATAGCCCTGAGGAATTTGATACTCAAATTTCCGCCCGTTGTTGTGCCTTGTGCCAGCTGTCCCAAAATATCTACCCACCTAACTGTCATATCATTGAAGGGCATTTATGTCTTATCATGTCGGGCTGCTCCCTAGGCTATAAATAGCCGCCCCCTACAACCACTAGCTGGTTGGCTGCTCCGAGAGAAACTGACACTTGTCATTTGAGAGCATCCCATCCTCCGAGGACTTTGAGCGAAAATCATCAAGTGAGTAAAACCCAAACCCAAACACCTACAAACCCAAAGTGATTGAGCATCACTGAAGAGATTGATCCTGCATGGATCCGACGCTTGTTACCTTTGAAGACTGTGCTTCTTCCAGACGGTTAGGCGTCATGGTCTAGAGCATCCAAGAGGAATTGTGGATCGCCGAGTGACCGAGTCTGTGAATGGTTTGGAAGTCACCTGAAGACTTACCACGAGTGATTGGGCGAGGTCTGTGTGACCTTAGCTCAAGGAGAATACGGTGAGGACTGTGTGTCCGGGACTCTGTGTCCTCAGGTTTAAATACCTAGCCGCTCCAACCAGACGTACAACTGAGACAGCAGTTGGAACTGGTCTACCAAATCATTATCTTCACCAAGCTTACTGGTTCTATTTCCTCAACTCTTTCACTTCCTCATAACTGTGTTGTGCACTTGGTCATATCTGTGTTAGAAGACTTTGACTGAAGACTTTCTCAATTTCCTCAGTTCAATTTCTTCAGTCTGTTTGTCTTCATCCTGTGTTATCCTATGTTTACGCTTTCTATACTCTGTGCCTTGTCTTCATTTCATCTTGATGACTATGCCTATGTTCTGTTACGTTAACTTTTGAGTACTTATTCCGCTTCAAGTAGTTCTTCGATAAGGAATTTCCTCACCCGCAAATTCCTCAGTGAAGAATTCATAAAAATTGCCTATTCACCCCCCTCTAGTCGATATAACGCACTTTCAGTGCAGCATACAAGCATAGAGGGATTTACCCGGCGCACGGGACGCTGGCCCGCGCACGCCATGTTCCCCGCACGTACATTTTTGGGCCGGTCCAACTAGCCTTTTCCTGGCTTCGGGAAGGTTGGTTCTAGAACCTTTTGAGACCGATCTTTTTGGTATTTGTTTCTTGGTTTTCAATTTTCGTTGATTACTTTCTTTTTCATTTTTGTTTCTTCTTTCTTTATTATCTTTTCATGTTCTTTTCTTGTTTTTCTCTTTATTTTATTTTTATTTTCTTACTTCTATTTTGGAACATCTATAATAAGTTTTGTGAACATTTGTTTTTGCAAACGTAAATAATTTTGGAAATCATGAAATATTTTTTGATTTTGTGAATAGTTTTCATCCACAAACATTTTTTTACAAATTATGAATATTTTTTGAATTCGAAAGCATTTTACAAAACAATTACGAACAATATGTTTTGAAATTTTGCACATTTCCTTGAATCAGCAAAATTTTATTGAATCGACAAGTTTTTTGAAATGACGAACTTTTTCTATAATTCGCATTTTTTTTAATCCAAGAATATTTGTTCCAAATCGTAAATATTTTTTGAATTCATTAACTTTTTTGAAGACTTGATTTTTTAAAATATTTTTTGAATTCGCAAACATGTTTTCAGTTGCAAGAACATTTTTGAACTGACGAATATTTTTTGCATTCGAGAACAAATTTTCAAACTCATGAACTTGTTATTGAAATTTGATTTTTTTAAATCACGATGTCTATTTTAAATTCAGAACTTTTTTTTTATCCCGAACAATTTTGTAGAGGGAAAAAGACAGAAAATATAAAAAGAGAAACGAAAATGTGGCCCAATATCACAAAATGGAACTGGAAATATGGCCCAAATAGAGGCTCATGCCATTGAATTGTTGAGCCCGTCGCCGGAGCCAAACTACCTCCGATAAACCCTTCGCCCACCTGCCCACCTACCCACCTCCAAGTCTCCAACCAAGAGACCTTTTCCGCCGCCGCCGCCGCCCCTAGCTCCAGCGCCCTCGCCGTCGGTCGCAGCCAAGCCCCCGCTTCGAGCTTCGCGACCTCCCTCGCCGATCCAACATGGGGTAATTTAACTTTCTGCACTCTACATCTCGCCTACAACTCCCGCGCTACTCCGTTCGATTTTGCTGTATCAACAGATCCACCAGAGAGCACCTTCATCTTACGATGTGCTCTTCTGGATTCTTGACCCTTTGTCCGACGCATGTATGAAATTTGAAGTGGACTATCATGAGTAGTGATCTGCATTGCTTCCGGGCCAACAAAATCCGATGTGGTTTGAGTTTTAGCTTGTAAAATGGTGGAATTGGCTTAGCACGGGGGGCTGGCCTCACTAGTAGCATTCAAGCCCTTGATGGTCTTTGCGTTTTACTTGTGTTGTTGACAGTAGTTAATTAAACGAGGCAACACTGTAGTCTGAAACATTCCTTGGTTTTTTTGCACAAATTATCCACCTTAAATCCTAAGTACCTTTTCTTTTGACAGTTTTGCCGTCAGTTGTCCATAAATCTTATGCTACTGGCTGCACCGTGCTCTATTGATTGAAGAAGCAAATGCCTTTCTTATGCCCAGTGCTCTAGACTCTAGTTACTTCTATATATTTTCTTATGCATTAGCAACGTGCCAGAATATAGGGCATTTATGCAGTAGCCTAGTGTTCTCTTGGATTATCAAGATAACCAGTGAGAACCAAAGGTCCTTGTCCTGAGGATGATTCCATTTTCTGGACCATGTACCTTTCTATGCCCATGTATACGATGTACTTTGAGTCAGCATATCCTAATTTCTGTTCTAGTGCAGTTTTTTGTATCTCTAGCTCATTGGGATATGAAGATGCGACAAGCACTTGATCTGCGACTCACATGTGGTGTCACATATGGACTTTGAAATGTTTTACTTTCATGACATGATTAGCAACATAGCAGAACATAGAGCATTGCTGTGGTAGTAGTATTCTCTTGGATTATTTGGATACCTAGTGAGTAGTGACGACCAATGGTCCTTCTCCTGAGCATGGTTCCAATTTCTCGAGCGTGTACCTTTCTATACCCATATGTCAGCTGCACTTTGACTCAACATATCCTATTGTAGTGCGTCTGTGTGTATCTCTAGCTCACTGGGATACGACGAAGTGACAAACACTTGATCTATGATTCACATGTGGTGTCACATATGGATTGTGAAATTTTTTCTATTTCATGACATCATTACTTCATTGAATTGTCCTGGAAATCTAGATTCTGTTTGTCTTCATTATTTGGTCAGGTTGTGGTTCAGGTTTTTGCGCTATTAGCTTTCTTGTTCCCACATATTGCTAATTTTGTTTTTGAGCCTTTGTTCTCCAATTTATACCAAAGCTTCTTGGCCTTATAAATCCAGCTTCTTGAGAAATGACAGCTCAGTGTGATTTAAAATACAGTGCTGAAGAATTGTCTGCGAGCTAAATACTCCCTCCGTCCCATAATATATATGTTAGCTTGAAAAACGTTCATATATTATGGGACGGGGGGAGTATTTATTTGCATGCACCATCAAGAACTGCTTTAAATTGACTAAATAAGAAATCAAGGTTGTAGCAAACAGATAGGATGAACCTAGCAATGTCCTTTATTTTGTTATTTCTTTTGCTAGTTCTGCTTTATCAGCACCTATGCTCATGGCTTGACAGACCTCTCTTTTATTCACTGGGACTTTTTAAAAATATTTATGTTAATTGGTTGTCAAGTCTTGAAAATTCTTTCATGTTTGTGACTAGTTGAACCGGCGAATTGAAAAAATATGTCAACAATGGTATACTTCTTTAGTTTAATATGGGTGTATTTGCATTCATCTACTGGACTAATTCAATTTAGTATGGATGTAACTGCATTCATTTATGTGGTGATCTGCTTGTAGTTTTGCCTCGATACTTTCTGTATGAAATGTTTTGATTTCATGACATGATTACTTCATTGAATAGTTGTGCAAATCTAGATTTGTTTGTCTTCGTTATTTTGTCCGGTGGTTGCTCGGGTTTTCTCCCTGTTGTTGGTATTTTGTTTTAGAGCCTTTGTTTTCCACTTATACTTCAGCTTCTTGGCCATATGCATTCAGAGTGAGAAGTTTATTCCAATGTAACTAATTTAACAGATTTTATGAAGGTCAGTGTGATTTTTAATAAGCAGCTGAATAGTTATCTGTGAGCTAAAATTTATTTGCATTCACTATCAAGAAGTGCTTTAAATTGGCTAATGTATAAGAAACTGAGGTTGTAGCAAACATATATGGGCTGTATTACTCAGTAATGTCCTGTATTTGTGTTATTTCTTTCGCTAGTTCTGCTTTATCAGCACCTGTTCTCAGGGCTTGAAAGACCTCTCTTTTGTTCAGTACTACACCCTCTGTTCCTAAATGTAAGATGGTTTGGCAGTTCAATTTAAACTGCCAAAATGTCTTATATTTAAAAACAAAGGTAGTACATCTTTGTGTAAATTTTGACGTTAATTGCTTGTCAAGTTCTGAAAAATTGTTTCATTTTTGTGGCAAGTTGAAACGACGAACGAAAAAACTATGTCAACAATACTGTACTTCTTTAGTTTAATATATGGATGTATTCACGTTCATCTACTTTACTAGTTCAATTTAATACGGATGTAACTGCATTCATGTACTGCAGTCGTGTACTTGTAGTTTTGAGTCGATACTTTTCATAGGGAATGTTCAAGCTGGAGCTTTTTTTACCTTTAGCTTGTTCTCATATGTTTCCTGAATGCTAACGTTTTGCGATGCTTATGCAGTAAGACACGTGGTATGGGAGCTGGGCGCAAGCTCAAGACCCACAGGAGGAACCAGCGGTGGGCTGACAAAGCCTACAAGAAGAGCCATCTGGGGAACGAGTGGAAGAAACCCTTTGCTGGTTCATCCCACGCAAAGGGGATTGTCCTTGAAAAGATGTAAATTCGATAAACTACCTGTGCCTGTTTCCTCCGTGGGATAATTGATAACTGACGCGAAACTGCTTGCACTTTATATAGTGGCATTGAAGCCAAGCAGCCCAACTCTGCTATCCGCAAGTGCGCTCGTGTCCAGCTGGTGAAGAACGGAAAGAAGATTGCCGCCTTTGTGCCAAACGATGGTTGCCTGAACTTCATCGAAGAGAATGTTAGTCTACTATTTCTGCCTTCCAGAACACCAGTGTCAACTATGATGTCACCCCCCCTCTCTGCTAAGTGCTAACACTGTCCGTGATGGATGTGTAGGACGAGGTGCTCATCGCTGGGTTCGGTCGGAAGGGGCATGCTGTGGGAGACATCCCTGGTGTCCGGTTCAAGGTGGTGAAGGTGTCGGGCGTGTCCCTCCTTGCACTCTTCAAGGAGAAGAAGGAGAAGCCCAGATCCTAAAACAGCTCCTCCCCATTCTTCCAAAGTTCCAAGATCATGGTGGCAGCCATGAAAACTTGCATCCTGCTGGTTACTCGCAATGTTTTTAAGCGTGTGGATCTTAGTTCTTGTCGAGGAAACATCTGAATTCTAAGCTGCCAAGTTTCAGTTTCTACAGTAAACCTTCGCCCTCCGTTTTTTACATGTATGCGCATCGTACTGCTGTGATATTTGACGTACCGTCATGCTCCTGTTATCCTTTTTAGCCTTTATTACTGTGTTGCTGCTGTTTTTTTAACACACTAGCAAAAGAGCCCTTGCAACGGGAGAAAAAAAACCACACATTCCTAACACAATAACCATGACTGAAGACTCCAATAGGTCCACGTGCATCTCATCTGTGTTGCCACTTATCCTCCTTCCTATCCTTCTCAACGGCGACCGCAGTGCTCACACAATCATAACACATTTGAATGTGTCAATTCTAGGGTGTCTCTCTCTCCGCATAAGATGAGCAATCTTTTTTTTTTGCCTGGAGGGTTTGCCGAGGCATGCATGCAATTGCTAATAGATGATTTCTTTCTTCTCCAAACTTATTTTGCTGAGGTTTTGATTTCCAATCCGGATATACACCGGTATGAACGAAAGATGGATCGTGCGTTATTGATTAAACTTGCGTCCTAAATATCATTAAATAAATGTTTAACAGGTAAAACAACATCATATTCATATTCTACATATTTTTTTATCAATTTTCATATATAACATGTCAAAATTAGAGTTAGGTTTAAAACATATGGATATTTTTAAAAATCATTTGAATCTACCCAAAAATAGTGGATGGACCGCGGGTTGATTAACCAAAAGATTAGAGGGTTTTCTAAAAAAAGAGCAAATCGTTGATTACCCGCGGTCCTGTTCTTGTGCTTCATGGCATATGCTCTAATCCACCATAGTGTCTTCCATCATCCAAGAGATTGATCTCATAGCCGTGGAAGTCCTTATCACCCATGGTCGCCGCCGGCGTAGACACAACCTCCACGATATTGCCGATGGACGTGAACATTCAATCTTCATGGCTAACTTGTCTTTTTTTTGTCAAATTAAGTACTCATCGTTCCAACTCAACTTGCCAAGAAAAATGTTGCGTATTCGATAATTTTAGTTATTTGGTGTGTGCCAACAAAGAAACTTACCGGCAACAAAAAAAATTAAGTTTATATTGTTGATGCGCCATTTCGAAATGGTTGGAATAACGATGTAAACAGAAAAGATGTAGTTAAGCAGAGTAAAATCCTGTTTTAAAACGGCAAGACGTACACCATTTACTTAGGAGAGGAATAAGGTTGTAACCAACTACACACCATGAGATTCATGAATAGGAGATTGATGCATTTATATAGTCTAGATATTAGTTTTTTTTTCGGGTGAAAATATTGTATTACTCGTTCCCAAGGTTCATACAATCAATCGCAGCTAGCTCTAAAACTTCCGGAGGGCCAGACCCAAGCCAAGTCAAGGTTCTTCCCTCAACACGAGCAAATCTTGCTAGGCTATCACTAACCTTATTTTGGCTGCGATTTACATGAGTTAGACATGGTCTGCTCTCACCCTTATGTCATATAGTTCAAACTTAATCTACATCCACATCTCTTGTTTAAATTCACTTGATCAAGCTCATAACTCAACCAAATTAATTTGTTCCTTTATACCTTCCATTTGATATTGCGTACTCAGCGCCTACTCTCCTTATGCAGGACGAGCGTAAAAAAATTCAATACTTTTGGACTTTTTTTTGTGGGATCAATCAGGAAAAAATGCATAATAGATCCAATTTATGGGAGCACACTGCATACATACACGTTATAGGAAATTCCTTGACAACTGTAATAATAGGCAATATGCTTATCTTTATTATTTTTTTGCAGGAATATGCTTAGCTTTATTAAGGGCACTGTCAATGGGGGAATTCCCTGCTCTAGTCAGGGTAGCAAGCGACTTAATTATATAGAGCCAAGAGCTATGCATATCCACAATCACGTTCCAGCCATCATCTCGCAGGGAGAGCCGTGCATGTCCCCCGAGTCCTTTTATTGGTGTCTTTTTTTTTCACTGGCTGCTTGATTCTGGTACAAGTGGGTGGCCTATATAAACAGATGACGTTCAACGTACAGGACCGAGGTGGGACTACTTTATTAATAACACAAACCCTTCTATGGCACAGACAATACATAGGTTCGATCCCCACCAGGCCAATATTTTTTTCCTCTTGAGGCGGCCCATCAGGACTGCGTTAGGCAGGTTTGTTTGAGGGTTGAGGCCCATGCTAGCGGGTTGTAGCGTATCAGGTTTCGTTTGGATAGTACCGGACGAAGTTTTTGCTGCTTTGAACGACGTACGAAACTTTCTACCGACGGACGAAAACTACCCCAGGTACGGACGAAAATTAGGGAGCAAGAAGCAATAGCCCATTTATTATTAATTAGGGAAAGACTAGTCAGGGTCGCTCTTGTTGAGGAACGTAGTAATTTCAAAAAATTTCCTACGCACACGCAAGATCATGGTGATGCATAGCAACGAGAGGGGAGAGTGTGTCCACGTACCCTCGTAGACCGAAAACGGAAGCGTTAGCACAACGCGGTTGATCTAGTCGTACGTCTTCACGATCCGACCAATCAAGTACCGAACGTACGGCACCTCTGAGTTCAGCACACGTTCAGCACACGTTCAGCTCGATGACGTCCCTCGAACTCCGATCCAGCCAAGCTTTGAGGGAGAGTTCCGTCAGCATGACGGCGTGGTGACGATGATGATGTTCTACCGACGCAGGGCTTCGCCTAAGCACCGCCACGATATTATCGAGGTGGACTATGGTGGAGGGGGGCACCGCACACGGCTAAGAGATCCAAGGGATCAATTGTTGTGTCCCCAAGGGGTGCCCCCCTCCCCGTATATAAAGGAGTGGAGGAGCGGGAGGGCCGGCCCTCTCTATGGCGCGCCCTAGGAGGAGTCCTACTCCCACCGGGAGTAGGATTCCCCCCTTCCAAGTAGTAGGAATAGGAGTCAAGGAAAGGAGAAAGAGAAGAGAAGGAAGGAGGGGGCGCAGCCCCTCCCCCTAGTCCAATTCGGACTAGGCCTTGGGGGCGCGCAGCCTCTCCTCTCTCTTTTCCCTAAAGCCCAATAAGGCCCATATACTCCCCGGCGAATTCCCGTAACTCTCCGGTACTCCGAAAAATACCCGAATCACTCGGAACCTTTCCGATGTCCGAATATAGTCGTCCAATATATCGATCTTTACGTCTCGACCATTTCGAGACTCCTCGTCATGTCCCCGATCTCATCCGGGACTCCGAAATACCTTCGGTACATCAAAACACATAAACTCATAATATAACCGTCATTGAACTTTAAGCGTGCGGACCCTACGGGTTCGAGAACAATGTAGACATGACCGAGACACGTCTCCGGTCAATAACCAATAGCGGAACCTGGATGCTCATATTGGCTCCCACATATTCTACGAAGATCTTTATTGGTCAAACCGCATAACAACATACGTTGTTCCCTTTGTCATCGGTATGTTACTTGTCCGAGATTCGATCGTCGGTATCTCAGTACCTAGTTCAATCTCGTTACCGGCAAGTCTCTTTACTCGTTCCGTAATACATCATGCCGCAACTAACTCATTAGTTGCAATGCTTGCAAGGCTTATAGTGATGTGCATTACCGAGTGGGCCCAGAGATACCTCTCCGACAATCGGAGTGACAAATCCTAATCTCGAAATACACCAACCCAACAAGTACCTTTCGAGACACCTGTAGAGCACCTTTATAATCACCCAGTTACGTTGTGACGTTTGGTAGCACACAAAGTGTTCCTCTGGTAAACGGGAGTTGCATAATCTCATAGTCATAGGAACATGTATAAGTCATGAAGAAAGCAATAGCAACATACTAAACGATCGAGTGCTAAGCTAACGGAATGGGTCAAGTCAATCACATCATTCTCCTAATGATGTGATCCCATTAATCAAATGACAAATCATGTCTATGTCTAGGAAACATAACCATCTTTGTTTCAACGAGCTAGTCAAGTAGAGGCATACTAGTGACACTCTTTTTGTCTATGTATTCACACATGTATCAAGTTTCCGGTTAATACAATTCTAGCATGAATAATAAACATTTATCATGAAATAAGGAAATAAATAATAACTTTATTATTGCCTCTAGGGCATATTTCCTTCAGTCTCCCACTTGCACTAGAGTCAATAATCTAGTTCACATCGCCATGTGATTTAACACCAATAGTTCACATTACCATGTGATTAACACCCATAGTTCACATCGTCATGTGACCAACACCCAAAGGGTTTGCTAGAATCAATAATCTAGTTCACATCGCTATGTGATTAACACCAAAAGAGTACTAAGGTGTGATCATGTTTTGCTTGTGAGAGAAGTTTAGTCAACGGGTCTGCCACATTCATATCCGTATGTATTTTGCAAATTTCTATGTCAACAATGCTCTGCACGGAGCTACTCTAGCTAATTGCTCCCACTTTCAATATGTATCCAGATTGAGATTTAGAGCCATCCGGATCAGTGCCAAAACTTGCATCGACGTAACCCTTTACGACGAACCTTTTGTCACCTCCATAATCGAGAAACATATCCTTATTCCACTTAGGATAATTTTGACCGCTGTCCAGTGATCTACTCCTAGATCACTATTGTACCCTTCTTGCCAAACTCTTGGTGAGGTACACAATAGGTCTGGTACACAACATAGCATACTTTATAGAACCTATGACTGAGGCATAGGGAATGACTTTTCATTCTCTTTCTACTTTCTGCTGTGGTCGGGTTTTGAGTCTTTACTCAATTTCATACCTTTGCAACACAGGCAAGAACTCCTTCTTTGACTGTTCCATCTTGAACTAATTCAAAAACTTGTCAAGGTACATACTCATTGAAAATCTTATCAAGCGTTTTGATCTATCTCTATAGATCTTGATACTCAATATGTAAGCAGCTTCATCAAGGTCTTTCTTTGAAGAACTCCTTTCAAATACTCCTTTATGCTTTCCAGAATAATTCTACATTATTTCCGATCAACAATATGTCATTCACATATACTTATCAGAAATGCTGTAGTGCTCCCACTCACTTTCTTGTAAATACAAGCTTCACCGCAAGTCTGTATAAAACTATATCCTTTGATCAACTTATCAAAGCGTATATTCCAACTCCGAGATGCTTGCACCAGTCCATAGATGGATCGCTGGAGCTTGCATATTTTGTTAGCACCTTTAGGATTGACAAAACCTTTTGGTTGCATCATATACAACTCTTCTTTAATAAATCCATTAAGGAATGCAGTTTTGTTTATCCATTTGCCAGATTTCATAAAATGTGGCAATTGCTAACATGATTCGGACAGACTTAAGCATAGATACGAGTTAGAAACTCTCATCGTAGTCAACACCTTGAACTTGTCGAAAAACCTTTTGCGACAATTCTAGCTTTGTAGATAGTAACACTACTATCAGCGTCCTTCTTCCTCTTGAAGATCCATTTAATCTCAATGGCTCGCCTATCATTGGGCAAGTCAATCAAACTCCATACTTTGTTCTCATACATGGATCTCATCTCAGATTTCATGGCCTCAAGCCGTTTTGCGGAATCTGGGCTCATTATCGCTTCCTCATAGTTTGTAGGTTCGGTATGGTCAAGTAACATGACCTCCAGAATAGGATTACCGTACCACTCTGGTGCGGATCTTACTCTGGTTGACCTACGAGGTTCGGTAGTAACTTGATGTGAAGTTTCATGATCATCATCATTAGCTTCCTCACTAATTGGTGTAGGTGTCACAGGAATCGGTTTCTATGATGAACTACTTTCCAATAAGGGAGCAGGTACAGTTACCTCATCAAGTTCTACTTTCCTCCCACTCACTTCTTTCAAGAGAAACTCCTTCTCTAGAAAGGATCCATTTTAAGCAACAAAGATCTTGCCTTCGTGTCGTGGAATTGTCACGGCAGATGTCCTCGTGTAAGGACTTAGTCGTGGAGCCATCGCAGCTAGGAAGCTTAAAGGGGTTAAACGGGACAAAGGACACGAGGATTATACTGGTTCGACCCCTTACGTTGAAGGTAAAATCCTACTCTAGTTGAGGTGGTATTGCTTAGGGTTTCGATGACCAGGAGCTAAACCGCTCTGCTTGGCTATCGATCTGATCTTACTTGTCATGAACCGCCGCCGGGTCGTCCCTTTATATAGAAAGGTTAACGCCCAGCGGCTCTCAGAGTTCCGGCCGGCTCATAAACTGTGTCCGGCTTGGACTCTTAACTATTCTTGCCTTACACTACAAGTCATGCCACAACGGCGGTTTGCCACTACGGGCCCTAAGTCGCCTCTGGGCCTTAGACCTATTACTAAACCGCCATCCTTAACCTGTCCTTGGGCTTCTGAACGAAAAGCCGTTGCAACGTAACCTGGCCCATCTTGGGCGGGTTACACCGGTAGCTATATCCTCAACATTAGGCCCCAGATTGATTTGAACCGGTTCATGTCAATCTTCAATATCTTAAGAAAAAATCTTCCGGCTTCTGTTTGCGCGAAGGTTATAACCCGCCATGATGTCATCCTCTGGATTCTTGGTAACCCGACGTGACGTCATCCGCCATTAATGCACATTCTGCCCAACGTATCTCAACGGATCCTTATCTTTAATAATTATCCCGAAAATCGAGGCGCCTCAGCAGCTGGATAATCATGTCTTTAGCCTCCTTGTTTCTCGCGCCCACTTAACAGCCGTCCCTTATAAATAGGCTCGACCGGGTCCTCTCTCACTCTTCCCTTTCCATCGTCTTCCTCCTCTCAACGCCTCAGAGCCCGAGCTCCGCCACCGCCGTCGCGCCTCTCGTCTTCCTCAGCCTCGGCCGCTGCATCAACCTGAGCTAGTCCAGAGAACGGCGACGACTCTCCGCAGTGAACCTGCAACTGTAAGTCCTCTTCTTCTCAAACGTCAGATCCGCATTAGGGTTCCCCGTTCCTCCCTGTTCTTCGTAGTTCATCTCAGTTCTTTTATAGTTCTTCCACCGCGACTTCTTTTGATTCGAAAAACAGTACAGAATTCCTGCGGTAGTGGTTTCGCACCCATTTCCAATACTAGCAGATCCCTTTTGCTTGCAAAAAGACCTCATTAGAACTTATGAACTTCTCTGTGCCAGCTTTTAGGTCTAGAAAATTTTCCTTTCTGGACGATCGTTTGATCCAAAATAATTACTGCAACCTGTGAAACTTGTTTGTGCAACACTTAGGCAAAAATTGCATCTGTTAGCTATAGCGGCTCATATCAGCGGCTTAAAAAAGGCGATGCTTCATGAATATTCCGGGTCATCCATAACGGAGTCAAATAAGTTAATTGCTCACGATATCCATAGCGGCTTAAATAACCTGACACAATTGGCCATATATCATTAGGCCCCTTCATAAGCCGCCACCTTAAATACTGAACCAAAATTTTCCTCCGGCTTAAATTTGAATCGGAAATTTTATTTTGTTATAGGCTTCCATCCTTCACAATGCCGCCCAAGGCTCCCAAGGCGCCCATTACATGCAACTGGGTTAGATCCAACGTTACTGATAGCACCTTAGCTGACATCGTGAAAACGGGTTACCTGCCCAAGAAAGAGGTCATGTCCTATCGTGCTCCTGACCCGTCCGAAGAGAGACCTCAACCCAAGGACGGAGAGGTTGTCATATTTGCTGATCACATGAGCCGGGGCTTTGCTCCTCCCGGCTCAAAATTCTTCAGAGATGTTCTGCACTTTTTCGACCTGCGACCTCAAGACATTGGACCCAATTCCGTGTCAAACATTTGTAACTTCCAAGTGTTCTGTGAGGTGTACCTTGGAGAAGAGCCCAGCTTACTACTCTTTAAAGAGTTATTCTAGCTGAACCGCCAAAATGAATGTGCCAATGGGCCCAGCCTGGAGCTCGGTGGAATCTCAATCCAACGACGGAGAGATTGTCTCTTTCCTTATGCTGAGCCGCCAAGCCACCCGAAGGACTGGAACCAGACATGGTTCTACTGCCAAGACACTTCTCCGGCTGATGAGAATCCACTGCCCGGTTTTCGCGCCTTGCGTCTGGAATCAAATCACCCCTTGCCAGATAAACTATCTCAAGCTGAACGTCAGCCACTTACTCCCACCATTAACAAGATCAGAGCTCTTCTGGGGAACGGCCTGAATGGCATTGATCTGGTCCGGGTCTGGATTGCCTGGCGGATGATTCCTTTAAGCCGCCGCCCCGGCTTAATGTGCGATTATACGGGCCGGAAGGATGATCCTCTTCGGCTTAGTCCCAACGACTTACCTGAGGACGTCATTGATGACATGACCAAGTCTCTTCTGAACGAGAGCCTGGCAGATTGTGGGAGAACAGGCTTAAGTCCTTTCTGCAAGGCTAACCCGGCCCCAGCGGTAAACTATTGACCTGAACACCTCACCTTCCATTTTAACGATTTCGTCTTAACTTCAAAAACCTTTGTTGTATTTTACAGGCTAATGATAAATTCTGGAAGGTTAAGTATGACCATGAAGCTGCTAAGAAAGCCAGAAAGGTTAAAAAAGCCGCCAGGAAAGCCACTCCCCGCAAGAAGGGGAGTAAACCTAGCGCCTCGGACCTGCTTCACCTGGAAGACACCTCCGAGTCAGAGGTAGCCCTTGACTCTTTAGGCTCCTTTTTTAACCATTTTATTGACATGGATTATCAGCAGGAGGACACCGGAACGAGTCATGAAGTGATTGAAGAGGTAACTATAATTTCCTCTGACTCGGAGCCCTTGCCAAGACTGAAAGTCCGAAGAGTAACCCGGAAAGTAAGATTTTTACATCCTTTAGCTTATCAAGATCCTCAATTTCTTTTGAAGCGACAGATTTATGAGAGTCGGAGGCAGACCCGGACCAGCAAGGATGCAGACCTCTCCTCCGGCTTACCCGAAGCATCAAGGAAGCGCCGGACTGAGGTTATCTCCGACTTATATCCTTTTCATCCTTTGGCGGGCGTCACTCGTCAACCACTCAATTCTTCTGATTCAAACTATCAGGGAACTTCACCTTCCTCCGGCGACTCCATGCAGTCTAGCTTGCCGGCTTTCAAAACTGCACCCGGGTAATGATGATCAGCTTATTTTGTGCTTATCTTACTCATGTTTTTGCACTAACCCTTTGACTTTCAGTGTACAAGTAAAGCCCAGCAAGAGGGCGAAGAAAAATAAGCCGGCCAAAGAGCCGGTCCTGACTGAACCTGATGCTTCTGCTCATGAGCCGCCGTCTGCACCAGCTCCTGAAACCGCCATTGCTCCATCTGATGAACAAGTTATGGAAGGTTCTGATAACCCGGAGATCCCCAGCCCGGCTCATCCAGATGATCCGGACGTTGTAATTACCCGGACCGAGTTTGTTGAACCGGGAAGACCCACCGTGTTGGCTAGGTGCTCTGCCAAGGAAGAACTTCTGGAACGCCGCAGGGCCAGGCTGGACACCACTGATTATGCTCATCTGAGCCTTGGAGATATTGTCTCTGGCTATATTAATCAAGTGCACAAGAGCCGGGACCTGGAAATTGATATGGTGAAGCAAATACAACAAAAGTCTGAGGTATAACTCTCTTGCTTACTCCATAATTATCCTTACCATGCCAGCCCCCAAGTCTATTACTTATGATGAAATATGTTGTAGACTTAATGCCGGCTTAGTAATCACTGCAAGAAAACCGGCTTACCTGGTAACACTCGAGGGCCGGTTTAAACAGCATAGTTGAACCGGTCCTTACCTTGTTTTAATCAAGTAGTTGAGCAGCTTTACGCATTAGCCCCCAAGTGCCAAGTACCTTTGCCTGCAAAGTGCTTGGGACTTATTTTCATGATCCGGCACTGTAAACAGAGCTCTTCAGCATACATTAGCCCCCAAGTGCCAAGTGTCTTTGCTTGCAAAGTGCTTGGGACTTAATGTTGCATTATAATCACCCTAACCGTAACCCGGAACTTGTACAGGCCGTCTGTAAGAAATTTGAATCGGAAATCTCTGATCTGAAGAACCGCCTGAAGACTCAGGAAAATGAAACCCAAAAGGCCAACTCCAAATTTGAATTCAGTGTATCTGCACAAGAGAAACTGAAGAAAAAGTTTGAAGCAGTAAGAAAAGCCTGGGCAGATGAAAAAACTGCTTTGCTCAGCCGGGCCGAACAAGCGGAGGCCACTCTTACTGAAAGAACCGCCGAGCTATCCGGCTTAAAACGCCATGTATCTGAGATGGTCTCCGCAATCTTTGGTAAGTTACTCTGTAAGTTTCTAACTAGTTTACATCGTTCGTTTCCCATAAGTATCTCAATTGCCATCAGCTCACCTGACTTTGTAATGCAGGTCCCAGGAGTTCCAATCTCAACCAGAACGTGCTGACCAAGCTGAAGGCGGTTTATACCTTAGTAGAACAACTTTACACCGGGTCACAACGTGCCTTAGCCGTTGTGGCTCTGTCAAACAAAGTTTCCACTCATCTGGCAGATGTACTCAGGCGGCTTGCCATGCTTCCTCAACGCTTCGAAGAGTTAAGACGAGCTTCTGCAAGAGCCGGAGCCATAGCCGCTCTAAGCCGGGCCAAGGCGTTTCTACCGGAGCTAGACCCGGCTGACATCGCCCTTGGGTATCCTAGATTGAAGGAAGATGGCACTCCCTTTGACCAGAAAGACTTCGCCGCTTGTGTGAAGAGTGTACGCCCGGTGGCCACTTTGATTGGTAATGATACAGACCTTACCAAATATCAACCGGGCTATGACGCGGAGACTCAGAGGATCCCAACACCTCATTATGAAGCAGTCAGCCTGATTCCTCCGACTCGTAAGCATACCTTCGCCCTTGAAGTTGACCCGGCCGGGTTAATTGATGATGAAGCTCAATTTGAAGCCTTGAGTGGCATTGACTGGAAATCATCAACCTTCCAGGACATGGAAACAGCCGGAGGAGCGGAGAGGGATGAGCCGGAAGCTTCAACCCAACAAGCACCTTTGATTTCTTAGGCGGCTCATGGTTATGTCTCAAAAACAATGCCTCACCTTTTGGACTCGGGGAGTCCTGTAATAGAGTAGGACGAACACTTAATTTTGTCGTGCCATCGTGCACGTGTGTAGCGCTTAACTCTATTTAAACTGCCCTTTTATATTCTTCCGGGTTATGTTTGATCCTCTGCTTTCCTTAAGTTTAAAGAGCTGTCTTTAATTGTCCTGCATAGAAAACAAATCACAAGTCTCTAGGCGGCTTACCGCATGGAGAGTCATATATTTTACATATAACCCGGAATATGAATCAAAGTCATAATAAACCGGCTCTCAATTATATCTTCGAGATAATCATAACGGCATACCTGCGAGCCTTCAAGTACACTTCCGGTTTATGTAACCCGAATAATGAGGTTGAGAACTCAACTCCGGTTCACCAGCACATATAATGCTTATTATGTGCTATCAACATTATTAATCAAGGTTAAGCCGGTGGAATAAGAACCACCCTTGAATACTTTTGATATCATCAAAAGAACTGGTTTGCAAACCAAGAGATCTCAAAAATTTAGGGCTTCTGATTCGAATACGACCAGAGAACCGTCCCAAAGGGGTTAAGCTAAGATTCGAATGCGATCATATAGCCCCCAGTGGCTTTGGCGTTGCCGATCAAGAGGGTACCGACAACTATGTTCTCTTTGGTTCGAATACGACCTATGTTTGAATAGGAAGCCCCCAAATGACCTTGAGAGTTGTTTAACGACGCTGATTCGAATACGATCCACGTCGGTTCTCAAAGGGGTTGAGCTATGATTCAAATATGATCAAGAAAAACTCCCCAATGAGCTCGGCAATATGCCAATCAAGTGGGTATCGACAGCTATGTTCTCTTTGGTTCGAATACGACCTATGTTTGAACAGGAAGCCCCCAAGTGATCATATTTTTAACGGCTAGATTCGAATATGATCATAAGCCGGACCAACCTCCAAGTGACCATGTAACATTACAATGAAAATAACAATGATACATTTACCTTTGGAGGAAAAAAGGACAGAGGTCCTGCTTTATTATTTATCACAATATATACATGGCTATAGAAATATGTACATTATGAGAGCCGGTGGCTCAAGTGTAATAAGGCCGAAGCTGAGCTATGTTCCACGGCCGACGGGTCTCCTCCTCCGACTTACGTGAATCTTTGTGCTCCCGAACATCGATAAGGTAGTATGACCCGTTGTGCAAGTTCTTGCTGACCACAAAGGGCCCTTCCCAAGGTGGGGATAGCTTGTGTGCATCTGTTTGATCCTGGATGAGCCGGAGCACCAAATCACCTTCCTGAAAGACCCTGGACTTAACCCGGCGGCTGTGATAGCGGCGCAGGTCTTGTTGGTAAATCGCCGAGTGAGCTGCTGCTACATCACGTTGTTCGTCCAACAAGTCAAGAGCATCTTGACGCGCCTGCTCATTATCCGCCTCGACATAAGCCGCCACTCGAGGCGAGTCATGACGGATGTCGCTAGGGAGGACCGCCTCAGCTCCGTAAACCATGAAGAAAGGTGTGTAACCCGTAGACCTGTTAGGAGTAGTATTGATGCTACATAATACAGAAGGTAATTCCTCCACCCAACAACTCGGTGTCCGTTGCAAAGGGACCAAAAGCCGGGGCTTGATGCCCTTCAAGATTTCCTGATTGGCACTCTCAGCTTGACCATTGGATTGAGGGTGAGCCACTGATGAAACATCAAGCCGAATATGCTCTCGTTGACAAAAAAATCCGCCATGGCGCCTTTAGATAGATTGGTACCATTGTCAGTTATAATGCTGTGGAAAACCAAAGCGAAATATCACCTTTTTCATGAACTGAACCGCCGTGGCTGCGTCACACTTACTAACTGGCTCTGCCTCAACCCACTTCGTGAACTTGTCAACCGCCACCAAAAGGTGGGTCTTCTTATCTTTGGACCTTTTGAAAGGCCCAACCATATCAAGCCCCCAGACTGCAAATGGCCAAGTGATTGGAATCATCCTCAACTCTTGAGCCGGCACGTGAGCCCGTCTTGAGAACTTCTGACAACCGTCACATTTACTGACCAAGTCCTGTGCATCAGCATGAGCCGTCAGCCAATAAAAAACATGACAAAAAGCCTTGGCCACAAGGGATTTTGAGCCGGCATGATGGCCACAATCCCCCTCGTGAATCTCACGTAAAATTTCTTGACCTTCCTCAGAGGAAACACAACGCTAAAAAGCTCCAGTGATACTGCGATGATGCAGCTCGCCATTGACAATTATCATTGACTTAGACCGCTGGGTTATTTGTCTGGCCAAAGTTTCATCCTCAGGCAATTCTCCCCGGGTCATGTAAGCCAAGTATGGCACTGTCCAATCTGGGATAACGTGGAGAGCCGCCACCAACTGTGCTTCTGGGTCAGGAACAGCCAAGTCTTCCTCTGTAGGTAACTTGACAGAAGGGTTATGCAGAGTATCCAAGAAAATATTAGGCGGCACCGGCTTTCGCTGAGAGCCTAACCGGCTTAATGCATCAGCCGCCTCGTTCTTTCTGCGATCGATGTGCTCTACTTGGTAACCCTGAAAATGTCCAGCAATGGCATCAACTTCGCGGTGATAAGCCGCCATGAGTGGGTCCTTGGAATCCCACTTGCCTGATACTTGTTGGGCCACCAAATCTGAGTCACCAAAGCACCTTACCCGGCTTAAGCTCATCTCCTTAGCCATCCGAAGACCATGGAGCAAGGCCTCGTACTCAGCTGCATTGTTAGCACAGGGAAATATCAACCGTAGTACATAACAAAACTTGTCACCTCGAGGGGAAGCTAATACAACTCCAGCCCCCGAGCCCTCCAATTGCCTGGACCCGTCGAAGTGAATAGTCCAGTATGTATTATCCGGTTTCTCTTCAGGCACCTGCAGCTCTGTCCAATCGTTGATGAAATCCACCAATGCTTGAGATTTGATAGCAGTGTGTGGCACATACTTTAGACCATGAGGCCCAAGTTCTATAGCCCACTTAGCAACTCTTCCTGTGGCTTCTCTGTTTTGGATGATATCTCCTAGGGGAGCAGAAGTAACCACAGTGATAGGGTGGCCCTGGAAATAATGCTTAAGCTTCCGGCTTGCCATGAACACCCCATAAACAAGCTTCTGCCAATGCGGATACCGTTGTTTGGACTCAATGAGTACTTCGCTGACGTAGTAAACCGGCCGCTGAACCGGATGTTCCTTACCCGCTTCCTTACGCTCCACCACCACAGCCACACTAACGGCTCGTGTGTTAGCAGCTACATACAACAATAAAGGCTCCTTATCGACAGGAGCAGCAAGGACTGGCGGCTCAGCCAGCTGTCTTTTCAAATCCTCAAAAGCAGCATTAGCAGCATCATTCCAGACAAAGTCATCTGTTTTCTTCATCATCTGATATAGTGGCATGGCCTTTTCACCTAACCGGCTTATAAATCGACTCAAAGCAGCGACGCGACCCGCCAGACGCTGGACGTCATTTATGCACGCCGGCTTAGCCAGAGAGGTGATTGCCTTGATCTTCTCTGGGTTAGCTTCAATGCCTCTGTGAGAAACCAGAAAACCCAAGAGCTTGCCTGCAGGAACACCAAAAACACACTTGGCCGGGTTAAGCATCATCTTGTAGACCCGGAGATTATCAAAGGTCTCTCTCAGATCATCTATCAAGGTCTCCTTCTCTCTGGATTTGACCACGATATCATCCACATAGGCATGAACATTGTGCCCAATCTGATTATGAAGACAATTCTGCACGCAACGCTGGTAAGTCGCCTGTGCACTCGTGAGCCCAAAAGGCATAGACACATAACAGAAGGCTCCAAAGGGAGTAATGAACGCCGTCTTCTCTTGGTCCTTAACAGCCATTTTGATCTGATGGTAACCAGAGTACGCATCCAAAAAACTCAAACGCTCACAACCTGCCGTAGCATCAATAATTTGATCAATACGGGGGAGAGCAAAAGGATCAGCCGGACAAGCCTTGTTTAAATCCGTATAGTCCACACACATACGCCAGGTGCCATTCTTCTTGAGCACGAGCACCGGGTTAGCTAACCATTCTGGATGAAAGACTTCAACGATAAACCCGGCTGCCAAGAGACGGGCTACTTCCTCACCAATGGCTTTCTGCCTCTCCTCATTAAACCGCCGGAGGAATTGCCTGAATGGCTTAAATTTCAGATCAATATTGAGAGTGTGCTCAGCGAGTTCTCTTGGTACACCCGGCATGTCCGAAGGTTTCCATGCAAAGATGTCCCTGTTCTCACGGATGAACTCGATGAGCGCGCCTTCCTATTTCGGATCCAGATTGGCACTGATGCTGAACTGCTTAGATGAGTCACCTGGAACAAATTCAACAAGTTTAGTCTCATCGGCCGACTTAAATTTCATTACCGGCTCATGCTCCGTGGTTGGCTTTTTCAAAGACGTCATATCTGCCGGGTCAACATTATCCTTGTAAAACTTCAACTCCTCTGTTGCACAAACAGATTCAGCGTAAGCAGCGTCACCTTCCTCGCACTCCAAAGCTATCTTTCGGCTGCCGTGAACCGTAATGGTCCCATTGTGACCCGGCATATTGAGCTGCAAGTATACGTAACACGGCCGTGCCATGAACTTGGCGTAAGCCGGCCGCCCAAATAGAGCATAGTACGGGCTTCTTATTTTAACCACCTCGAAAGTCAGTTTTTCCGTCCTGTAGTTGTACTCATCTCCAAAGGCTACTTCCAGTTCGATCTTACCAACTGGATACGCCGACTTACCGGGCACCACACCATGGAAAACAGTGTTGGACTGGTTGAGGTTTTTATCAGTCAACCCCATATGACGGAAGGTCTCATAATAGAGGATATTGATGCTACTGCCTCCGTCCATGAGCACCTTAGTGAACTTATACCCCCCAACCTGAGGAGCCACCACTAAGGCCAGGTGACCCGGATTATCAACCCGGGGAGGGTGATCTTCCCTACTCCATACAATAGGCTGCTCAGACCATCTCAAATAATGTGGAACCACCGGCTCAACAGCATTCACAGCCCTCTTATGAAGCTTCTGGTCTCGCTTGCACAGACTAGTAGTAAACACATGATACTGTCCACTTTGAACTGCTTTGGATTGGTCTGGTATCCCCCCTGCTGCTGCTGATTACCCTGGCCAGATTGCTGATTAAAACCCCCTTAAAAATTCTGAGAATTGGAATTAGAGCCGCCGCCCGGGGCATGAAAGCCGCCGGCGCCTGAGCCGCCGCCCTGCCCATTGTTGCCATTAAAAGCGTTGGAATTTTTGAAGGCTTTCATGATTGCGCAGTATTTTCATAGATGAGTGGCCGGCTTCTCCCTAGAGCCACGCCTTGGACAGGGCTCATTCAACAATTGCTCAAGCGTCGGGCCTGACCCGCCGGTTCGGGGAGGTGGTCTCCCCTTACGTCGGTGGTTGTTACCCTGCGCATTGGTGTTGGCCACAAACTCCATACTGCCATCAGCCTTACGTTTGTTACCTCCCTGGTTCACCGGGTTATGCTGAGGGCCCTTGCCGTTGCCATTCTTCTTTCCCTTCCCTGTCCTTTCATCATCAGACGCGGGATCCTTGGTACTATCAGAGTCGGCGTACTTGACCAGAGCCGCCATCAGCGTACCCATATCATTGCAATCGCGCTTGAGCCGCCCGAGCTTCATCTTCAGGGGTGCAAAACGACAATTTTGCTCCAACATTAAGACTGCAGAGCCGGCATCCATCTTATCAGATGAATGTATTATCTCTTTGACCCGGCGAACCCAATGGGTTGTAGACTCGCCCTCTTGCTGCTTGCAGTTAGTCAAATCCACAACTGACATAGATTGCCTACATGTATCTTTGAAGTTTTGGATGAACCGGGCTTTTAGCTCTGCCCATGACCCGATAGAATTAGGCGGCAGTCCTTTCAACCAAGTGCGGGCAGTCCCATCCAACATCATGGTGAAGTATTTGGCCATTGCCGCTTTGCTGACCTCCATCAACTCCATAGCCATCTCGTAACTCTCGATCCATGCTCCGGGTTGTAAATCAGCCGTGTAATTAGGTACCTTCCTAGGTCCTTTGAAATCCTTGGGCAGACGTTCGTTACGGAGAGCCGGCACCAGACAAGGGACACCTCCGGTCCTCGTAGGTACGCCCGCCTCGATAGAAGCCGTCGGATAAACTGGGAGGGGTTGGTATGCTGTCAGCTGAGCCGCCTGCTCTGCCTCTTGTCGTGCTCTGTCTTGGTCTACCGCGTTAAAGGCTCCATTATGTGCCGGGCCGTGGCCAGCTGGCAAGTCACGGCGCCGAACGTTGCTTGAGCCGGTCGCTGAAACCATGTGTCTGCTATAACTTGGGCTCCGATTTGGACGAGGGGTTGAATGAATCCTGTCCCGGCTATATGAATATGCCTCCTGTTGCGCCAGAGCCGTCTGAAGAAGTTCTCTGACCCGGCGGGTTTCGACCGCCGTCGGAGAGTCGCCCTCGACTGGGAGAGCCGCCAGTCGCGCCGCTGCGGCGATCATGTTTTCCAACGGGTTGGCATAATGACCCGGTGGTATAGGCACGTATTGAGGCGGGGCATTGTTCACACGGGGAGGCCCCATCACTTGCGGTTGAATCGGCGTTCCAGCCCCGGGTGCCGTGATTTCTGGCGGGTTACTAGGCCCTGCACCAGGCGTGTTGAAGAGGTTTCGAGGATCGTAAACCGGAGGGAGTCGAGATTGAGCCTTTTGATGCCTCCTTCTCATGATCTCATTGGATGCATTCTGATCCATCGTGAGCCGAAAAGACTGCGCCTGAATCAGCTGAGTCTGGGCGTCGAGAGCCGCCCGCTCTGCAGCCATCCTGATCCCTTCCGCTGCCAGATCTTCCTTGGCTCTTGCTACATCCAGCTTAACTGTGCCACCTCCGCATCATGTTGAGCTTGATCCGCTGGGGCGACCGTAGCGGTTAACAGGGCCGTCATCTTGTCCGTGAGATCCATCAGCACCTGAGCCGGCGAGTGCACAGGGCCTCCTGCCCCAGCGGCGGAGTTTTGGACAGGTTGTGTGCCGGCCATGAAGATTCCAACCCGGCTCGGCGGCTCAAAGGGGTCCGGAATACTGTCGCCATCGGAACAACCCCTGAGCGTGCCATCTTGAAGTTGATATAACGAGTCGGTCTCACCTATGGACGACTCACCGTCAGAGCGGGTGGCCGTCTCCTCGCCAGATCCAGATCCTTCAGAGAGTTCTCCATGGACACATCCCATGAAAGCACACTTCAAGGCCGGCAGAGTCCGGGCGGGTCTTGCACGCTGAGCCGTCTCGACGGGGTCGGTGCAGATGTCCGGCTCAGGGCCCGGCTCGCCAATCTTGCCAATGAAAACGTGGATTCCGCCGAAGGGGACCCGGTACCCGTACTCAATTGAGCCGGCGTCGGGGCCCCAGCCTGCGTCGTCGATGTAGAGCTTGCCGCGACGACTCTTGGTCATCCGGCCCACAGCGTATCCCTTGAGCCCTTCGAAGCTGCCCTTCAAGAACTCAAATCCACCGTGCGCTGGCCCCACGGTGGATGCCAACTGTCGTGGAATTGTCACGGCAGATGTCCTCGTGTAAGGACTTAGTCGTGGAGCCATCGCAGCTAGGAACCTTAAAGGGGTTAAACGGGACAAAGGACACGAGGATTATACTGGTTCGGCCCCTTAGGTTGAAGGTAAAAGCCTACTCCAGTTGAGGTGGTATTGCTTAGGGTTTCGATGACCAGGAGCTAAACCGCTCTGCTTGGCTATCGATCTGATCTTACTTGTCCTGAACCGCCGCCGGGTCGTCCCTTTATATAGAAAGGTTAACGCCCAGCGGCTCTCAGAGTTCCGGCCGGCTCATAAACTGTGTCCGGCTTGGACTCTTAACTATTCTTGCCTTACACTACAAGTCATGCCACAACGGCGGTTTGCCACTACGGGCCCTAAGTCGCCTCTGGGCCTTAGACCTATTACTAAACCGCCATCCTTAACCTGTCCTTGGGCTTCTGAACGAAAAGCCGTTGCAACGTAACCCGGCCCATCTTGGGCGGGTTACACCGGTAGCTATATCCTCAACACTTCGGATCTGTGATAGAAGGTGTACCCAATAGTCTCTTTTGGGTATCCTATGAAGATGCACTTCTCTGATTTGGGTTTGAGCTTATCATGCTGAAACTTTTTCACATAAGCATCGCAACCCCAAACTTTAAGAAACGACAACTTTGGTTTCTTGCTAAACCACAGTTCATACGGTGTCGTCTCAAACGAATTTTGATGGTGCCCTTTTTACGTGAATGCAGCTGTCTCTAATGCATAACCCCAAAACTATAGTGGTAAATCGATAAGAAACATCATAGATTGCACTATATCCAATGAAGTACGGTTATGACGTTCGGACACACCATTACGCTGTGGTGTTCCAGGTGGCATGATTTTGTGAAACTATTCCACATTGTTTTAACTGAAGGCCAAACTCGTAACTCAAATATTCGTCTCCGCGATCAGATCGTAGAAACTTTATTTTCTTGTCACGATGATTTTCCACTTCACTCTGCAATTCTTTGAACTTTTCAAATGTTTCAGACTTATGTTTCATCAAGTAGATATACTCATATCTGCTCAAATCATCTGTGAAGGTCAGAAAATAACAATACCTGCCGCGAGCCTCAATATTCATCGGACCACATACATCAGTATGTATGATTTCCAACAAATCTGTTGCTCGCTCCATTGTTCCGGAGAACGGTGTTTAGTCATCTTGCCCAAGAGGCATGGTTCGCAAGCATCAAGTGATTCGTAATCAAGTGATTCCAAAAGCCCATCAGCATGGAGTTTCTTCATGTGCTTTACACCAATATGACCTAAACAACAGTGTCACAAATAAGTTGCACTATCATTATTAACTTTGCATCTTTTGGCTTCAATATTATGAATATGTGTATCACTACGATCGAGATCCAACAAACCATTTTCATTGGGTGTATGACCATAGAAGGTTTTATTCATGTAAACAGAACAACAATTATTCTCTAACTTAAATGAATAACCGTGTTGCAATAAACATGATCAAATCATATTCTTGCTCAACGCAAACACCAAATAACATTTATTTAGGTTCAACACTAATCTCAAAAGTATAGGGAGTGTGCGATAATGATCATATCATTCTTGGAACCACTTCGAACACACATCGTCACTTCACCCTTAACTAGTCTCTGTTCATTCTGCAACTCCTATTTCGAGTTACTGCTCTTAGCAACTGAACCAGTATCAAATACCAAGGGGTTGCTGCGAACACTAGTAAAATACACATGAATAATCTGTATATCAAATATACCTTCGTTCACTTTGCCATCCTTCTTATCCGCCAAATACTTGGGGAAGTTCCGCTTCCAATGACCAGTTGCAGTAGAAGCACTTAGTCTCAGGCTTAGGTACAGACTTGGGTTTCTTCACTCGAGTAGCAACTTGCTTGCCGTTCTTCTTGAAGTTCCCCTTCTTCCCTTTGCCCTTTTCTTGAAACCAGTGGTCTTGTCAACCATCAACACATGATGCTTTTCTTGATTTCTACCTTCGTCGATTTCAGCATCACGAAGAGCTTGGGAATCATTTCCGTTTATCCCTTGCATATTATAGTTCATCACGAAGTTCTAGTAACTTTGTGATAGTGACTAGAGAACTCTGCCAATCACTATCTTATCTGGAAGATTAACTCCCACTTGATTCAAGTGATTGTAGTACTCAGACATTCTGAGCACATGCTCACTAGCTGAGCAATTCTCCTCCATCTTGTAGGCAAAGTACTGTCAGAGGTCTCATACCTCTCGACACGGGCATGAGTATGAAATACCAGTTTCAACTCTCGGAACAACTTATATGTTCTGTGGCGTTCAAAACATTTTTGAAGTCCCAGTTCTAAGCCGTAAAGCATGGTGCACTAAACTATCAAGTAGTTATCATACCGAGCTTTGTCAAACGTTCATAACGTTTGCATCTGCTCCTGCAATAGGTCTGTCACCTAGCGGTGCATCAAGGACATATTTCTTCTGTGCAATAATGAGGATAATCCCCAGATCACGGATCCAATCCGCATCTTTGCTACTAACATCTTTCAACTTAGTTTTTCTCTAGGAACATATCAAAATAAACATGGGAGCTAAACGCGAGCTATTGATCTACAACATAGATATGCTAATACTACTAGGACTAAGTTCATGATAAATTAAAGTTCAATTAATCATATTACTTAAGAACTCCCACTTAGATAGACACCCCTCTAATCCTCTAAGTGATCACGTGACCCATATCAACTAAACCATGTCCGATCATCACGTGAGATGGATTAGTTTCAATGGTGAACATCACTATGTTGATCATATCTACTATATGATTCACGCTCGACCTTTCGGTCTTAGTGTTTCGAGGCCATATCTGTTATATGCTAGGCTCGTCAAGTTTAACCTGAGTATTCCGCGTGTGCAACTGTTTTGCACCCGTTGTATTTGAACATAGAGCCTATCACACTTGATCATCACGTGGTGTCTCAGCACGAAGAAATTTCGCAACGGTGCATACTCAGGGAGAACTCTTATACCTTGATAATTTAGTGAGAGATCATCTTAAAATGCTACCATCAATCAAAGCAAGATAAGATGCATAAAAGATAAACATCACATGCAATCAATATAAGTGATATGATATGGCCATCATCATCTTGTGCTTGTGATCTCCATCTCCGAAGCACCATCATGATCACCATCGTCACCGGCGCGACACCTTGATCTCCATCGTAGCATCATTGTCGTCTCGCCAATCTTATGCTTCTACGACTATCGCTACCACTTAGTGATAAAGTAAAGCATTACAGGGCGATTGCATTGCATACAATAAAGCGACAACCATATGGCTCCTGCCAGTTGCCGATAACTCGGTTACAAAACATGATCATCTCATACAATAAAATTTAGCATCATGTCTTAACCATATCACATCACAACATGCCCTGCAAAAACAAGTTAGACGTCCTCTACTTTGTTGTTGCAAATTTTACGTGGCTGCTACGGGCTTAGCAAGAACAATTCTTACCTACGCATCAAAACCACAATGATAGTTTGTCAAGTTGGTGCTGTTTTAATCTTCGCAAGGACCGGGCGTAGCCACACTCGGTTCAACTAAAGTTGGAGAAACTGACACCCGCCAGCCACCTGTGTGCAAAGCACGTCGGTAGAACCAGTCTCGCGTAAGCGTATGCGTAATGTCGGTCCGGGCCGCTTCATCCAACAATACCGCCGAACCAAAGTATGACATGCTGGTAAGCAGTATGACTTATATCGCCCACAACTCACTTGTGTTCTACTCGTGCATATGACATCTACGCATAAAACCAGGCTCGGATGCCACTGTTGGGGAACATAGTAATTTCAAAAAAATTCCTACGCACACGCAAGATCATGGTGATGCATAGCAACAAGAGGGGAGAGTGTGCCCATGTACCCTCGTAGACCAAAAGCGGAAGCGTTAGCACAATGCGGTTGATGTAGTCATACGTCTTCACGATCCGACCGATCAAGTATCGAACGTACGGCACCTCCGAGTTCAGCACACGTTCAGCTCGATGACGTCCCTCGAACTCCGATCTAGCCGAGCTTTGAAGGAGAGTTCCGTCAGCATGACGGCGTGGTGACGATGATGATGTTCTACCGACACAGGGCTTCGCCTAAGCACCGCTACGATATTATCGAGGTGAACTATGGTGGAGGGGGGCACCGCACACGGCTAAGAGATCCAAGGGATCAATTGTTGTGTCCCCAAGGGGTGCCCCCCTCCCCGTATATAAAGGAGTGGAGGAGCGGGAGGGCCGGCCCTCTCTATGGCGCGCCCTAGGAGGAGTCCTACTCCCACCGGGAGTAGGATTCCCCCCTTCCAAGTAGTAGGAATAGGAGTCAAGGAAAGGGGAGAGAGAAGAGAAGGAAGGAGGGCGTGCAGCCCCTCCCCCTAGTCCAATTCGGACTAGGCCTTGGGGGCGCGCGCAGCCTCTCCTCTCTCTTTTCCCTAAAGCCCAATAAGGCCCATATACTCCCCGGCAAATTCCCGTAACTCTCCGGTACTTCAAAAAATACCCGAATCACTCGGAACCTTTCCGATGTCCGAATATAGTCGTCCAATATATCGATCTTTACGTCTCGACCATTTCGAGACTCCTCGTCATCTCCCCGATCTCATCCGGGACTCCAAACTACCTTCGGTACATCAAAACACATAAACTCATAATATAACCGTCATCGAACTTTAAGCGTGCGGACCCTATGGGTTCGAGAACAATGTAGACATGACCGAGACACGTCTCCGGTCAATAACCAATAGCGGAACCTGGATGCTCATATTGGCTCCCACATATTCTACGAAGATCTTTATCGGTCAAACCGCATAACAACATACGTTGTTCCCTTTGTCATCGGTATGTTACTTGTCCGACATTCGATCGTCAGTATCTCAGTACCTAGTTCAATCTCGTTACCGGAAAGTCTCTTTACTCGTTCCGTAATACATCATCCCGCAACTAACTCATTAGTTGCAATGCTTGCAAGGCTTATAGTGATGTGCATTACCGAGTGGGCCCAGAGATACCTCTCCGACAATCGGAGTGACAAATCCTAATCTCGAAATACGCCAACCCAACAAGTACCTTTGGAGACACCTGTAGAGCATCTTTATAATCACCCAGTTACGTTGTGACGTTTGGTAGCACACAAAGTGTTCCTCTGGTAAACGGGAGTTGCATAATCTCATAGTCATAGGAACATGTATAAGTCATGAAGAAAGCAATAGCAACATACTAAACGATCGAGTGCTAAGCTAACGGAATGGGTCAAGTCAATCACATCATTCTCCTAATGATGTGATCCCGTTAATCAAATGACAACTCATGTCTATGGCTAGGAAACATAACCATCTTTGATTAACGAGCTAGTCAAGTAGAGGCATACTAGTGACACTCTTTTTGTCTATGTATTCACACATGTATCAAGTTTCCGGTTAATACAATTCTAGCATGAATAATTGAAAGATCGAGGATGTCGCCTAGAGGGGGGGGGGGGGTGAATAGGCGCTTTAAAATAATTACGGTTGAGGCTTGAACAAATGCGGAATAAACCTAGCAGTTAATTTGTCAAGCACAAAACCTACAACAACTAGGCTCACCTATGTGCACCAACAACTTATGCTAAGCAAGACAAACTACTAGGTAATAGCAAGATATATGACAAGAAACAATATGGCTATCACAAAGTAAAGTTCATAAGTAAAGAGCTCGGGTAAGAGATAACCGAGGCACGCGGAGACGACGATGTATTCCGAAGTTCACACCCTTGCGGATGCTAATCTCCGTTTGGAGCGGTGTGGAGGCACAATGCTCCCCAAGAAGCCACTAGGGCCACCGTAATCTCCTCACGCCCTCACACAATGCAAGATGCCGTGATTCCACTGAGGGACCCTTGAGGGCGGTCACCGAACCCGTACAAATGGCAACCCTTGGGGGAGGTCACCGAACCCGTACACTTTGGCAACCCTTGGGGGCGGTCACCGGTACCCGTCAAATTGCTCGGGGCGATATCCACAACCTAATTGGAGACCCCGGCGCTTTCCCGGAGCTTTGCACCACAATTATTGAGCTCCAAACACCACCAACCGTCTAGGGCACCCAAGCACCCAAGAGGAACAAGCTCAAGGGTACCAAGCACCCAAGAGTAATAAGATTCTCAACTTGTAACTTCCACGTATCATCGTGGAGAACTCAAACCGATGCACAAATGCAATGGCAGGGGCACACGGAGTGCCCAAGTCCTTCTCTCTCAAATCCCACCGAAGCAACTAATGCTAGGGAGGCAAAAGAGAGGAAGAACAAGAAGGAGAACACCAAGAACTCCAAGATCTAGATCCAATGGGTTCCCCTTGTTGGAAATATGCCCTAGAGGCAATAATAAATTGGTTATTATTATATTTCCTTGTTCATGATAATCGTTTATTATCCATGCTAGAATTGTATTGATAGGAAACTCAGATACATGTGTGGATACATAGACAACACCATGTCCCTAGTAAGCCTCTAGTTGACTAGCTCGTCGATCAATAGATGGTTACGGTTTCCTGACCATGGACATTGGATGTCGTTGATAACGGGATCACATCATTAGGAGAATGATGTGATGGACAAGACCCAATCCTAAGCATAGCATAAAAGATCGTGTAGTTTCGTTTGCTAGAGCTTTTCCAATGTCAAGTATCTTTTCCTTAGACCATGAGATCGTGCAACTCCCGGATACCGTAGGAGTGCTTTGGGTGTGCCAAACGTCACAACGTAACTGGGTGACTATAAAGGTGCACTACGGGTATCTCCGAAAGTGTCTGTTGGGTTGGCACGGATCGAGACTAGGATTTGTCACTCCGTGTGACGGAGAGGTATCTCTGGGCCCACTCGGTAATGCATCATCATAATGAGCTCAATGTGACTAAGGCGTTAGTCACGGGATCATGCATTGCGGTACGAGTAAAGAGACTTGCCGGTAACGAGATTGAACAAGGTATTGGGATACCGACGATCGAATCTCGGGCAAGTAACATACCGATTGACAAAGGGAATTGCATACGGATTGATTGAATCCTCGACACCGTGGTTCATCCGATGAGATCATCGTGGAGCATGTGGGAGCCAACATGGGTATCCAGATCCCACTGTTGGTTATTGACCGGAGAGGCGTCTCGGTCATGTCTGCATGTCTCCCGAACCCGTAGGGTCTACACACTTAAGGTCCGGTGACGCTAGGGTTGTAGAGATATATGTATGCGGAAACCCGAAAGTTGTTCGGAGTCCCGGATGAGATCCTGGACGTCACGAGAGGTTCCGGAATGGTCCGGAGGTGAAGAATTATATATAGGAAGTCAAGTTTCGGCCACCGGGAAAGTTTCGGGGGTTACCGGTATTGTACCGGGACCACCGGAAGGGTCCCGGAGGTCCACCGGGTGGGGCCACCTATCCCGGAGGGCCCCGTGGGCTGAAAGTGGAAGGGAACCAGCCCTTAGTGGGCTGGGGCGCCCCCCCTTGGGCCTTTCCCCATGCGCCTAGGGTTGGGAACCCTAGGGGGGGGGGGAGCTTCCCCCTTGCCTTGGGGGGCAAGGCACCCCTTCCCCCCCACTTGGCCGCCGCCCCCTTGGAGATCTGATCTCCCAAGGGCTGGCGCCCCCCCAGGGGTCCTATAAATAGTGGGGGGAGGGAGGGCAGCAACCTACAGCCTTGGGCGCCTCCCTCCTCCCCTACAACACCTCTCTCTCTCTCTCGCAGAAGCTTGGCGAAGCCCTTCCGGAGACCCGCTACATCCACCACCACGCCGTCGTGCTGCTGGATCTCCATCAACCTCTCCTTCCCCCTTGCTGGATCAAGAAGGAGGAGACGTCGCTGCACCGTACGTGTGTTGAACGCGGAGGTGCCGTCCGTTCGGCACTCAGTCATCGGTGATTTGGATCACGGCGAGTACGACTCCGTCATCCACGTTCGTTGGAACGCTTCCGCTCGCGATCTACAAGGGTATGTAGATGCACTCCTTTCCCCTCATTGCTAGTAGACTCCATAGATGCATCTTGGTGAGCGTAGGAAAATTTTAAATTATGCTACGAATCCCAACAGTGGCATCATGAGCCAGGTCTATGCGTAGTTACTATGCACGAGTAGAACACAAAGCAGTTGTGGGCGTTGAGTTTGCCAATTCTTCTTGCCGCTACTAGTCGTTTCTTGTTTCGGCGGCATTGTAGGATGAAGCATCCCGGACCGACCTTACACGTACGCTTGCGTGAGACAGGTTCCACCGACTGACATGCACAAGTTGCATAAGGTGGCTAGCGGGTGTCTGTCTCTCCTACTTTAGTCGGAACGGATTCGATGAAAAGGGTCCTTATGAAGGGTAAATAGAAATTGGCAAATCACGTTGTGGTCATACGTAGGTAAGAAACGTTCTTGCTAGAAACCTACAAACCACGTAAAAACTTGCAACAACAATTAGAGGACGTCTAACTTGTTTTTGCAGCAAGTGCTATGTGATGTGATATGGCCAGAAGATGTGATGAATGATATATGTGATGTATGAGATTGATCATATTCTTGTAATAGGAATCACGACTTGCATGTCGATGAGTATGACAACAGGCAGGAGCCATAGGAGTTGTCTTTATTATTTTGCATGACCTGCGTGTCATTGAATAACGCCATGTAAATTACTTTACTTTGTTGCTAAACGCGTTAGCCATAGAAGTAGAAGTAATCGTTGGCGTGACGACTTCATGAAGACACAATGATGGAGATCATGATGATGGAGATCATGGTGTCATGCCGGTGACGAAGATGATCATGGTGCCCCGAAGATGGAGATCAAAGGAGCATGATGATATTGGCCATATCATGTCACTATTTGATTGCATGTGATGTTTATCATGTTTTGCATCTTATTTGCTTAGAACGACGGTAGTAAGTAAGATGATCCCTTATAATAATTTCAAGAAAGTGTTCACCCTAACTGTGCACAGTTGCGAAGGTTCATTGTTTCGAAGCACCACATGATGATCGGGTGTGATAGATTCTAACGTTCGAATACAACGGGTGTTGACGAGCCTAGCATGTACAGACATGGCCTCGGAACACACGCAATACACTTAGGTTGACTTGACCAGCCTAGCATGTACAGACATGGCCTCGGAACACGGAGGACCGAAAGGTCGAGCATGAGTCGTATAGAAGATACGATCAACATGGAGATGTTCACCGATCTTGACTAGTCCGTCTCACATGATGATCGGACACGGCCTAGTTAAACTCGGATCATGTTTCACTTAGATGACTAGAGGGATGTCTATCTGAGTGGGAGTTTATAATCAGATGAACTTCATTATCATGAACATAGTCAAAAAGGTATTTGCAAATTATGTCATAGCTTGCGCTTTAGTTCTACTGGTTAAGATATGTTCCTAGAGAAAATTTAGTTGAAAGTTGGTAGTAGCAATTATGCGGGCTGGGTCCGTAAACTGAGGATTGTCCTCATTGCTGCACAGAAGGCTTATGTCCTTAATGCACCGCTCGGTGTACTGAACCTCAGCGTCGTCTGTAGATGTTACGAAACATCTGACATACACGTTTTGATGACTACGTGATAGTTCAGTGCAGTTTAGAATTGTGGCACCAAAGACGTTTTTGAAACATCGCAGAACATGTGAGATGTTCCGAAGACTGAAATTGGGATTTCAGACTAGTGCCCACGTCAAGAGGTATGAGACCTCTGACAAGTTTCTTAAGCCTGCAAACTAAGGGAGAAAAGCTCAATCGTTGAGCATGTGCTCAGATTGTCTGAGTGCCACAATCGCTTGAATTGAGTGGGAGTTAATCTCCCAGATGAGATAGTGATAGTTCTCCATAGTCACTGCCACCAAGCTAGTAGAGCTTCGTGATGAACTATAACATATCAAGGATAGTTATGATGATCCTTGAGCTATTCGCGATGTTTGACACCGCGAGAGTAGAAATCAAGAAGGAGCATCAATTGTTGATGGTTAGTAAAACCACTAGTTTAAGAAGGGCAAGGGCAAAAGGGATACTTCATGAAACAGCAAGTCGTTTGCTGCTCTAGTGAAGAATCCCAAGGTTGAACCCAAACCCAAGACTAAGTGCTTCTGTAATGAGAGGAACGGTCACTGAAGCAGTACTACCCTAGATACTTGGTGGATGAGAAGGCAGGCAAGGTCGACAGAAGTATATTGGACATACGTTATATGAATGTGTACTTTACTAGTACTCCTAGTAGCACCAGGGTATTAGATACCGGTTCGGTTGCTAAGTGTTAGTAACTCGAAATAAAAGCTGCGGAATAAATGGAGACTAGCTAAAGGTGAGATGACGATATGTGTTGGAAGTGTTACCAAGGTTGATGTGATCAAGCATCGCATGCTCCCTCTACCATCGAGATTTGGTGTTTGCGTTGAACATGATTGGATTATGTTTACCGCAAAACGGTTATTCATTTAAGGAGAATAATGGTTACTCTGTTTGTTTGAATAATACCTTCAATGGTCTTGCACCTAAAATGAATCTCGATCGTAGTGATACACATGTTCATGCCAAAAGATATAAGATAGTAATGATAGTACCACATACTTGTGGCACTGCAATTTGAGTCATATTGGTATAGAACGCATGAAGAAGCTCCATGTAAATGGATCTTTGGACTCAGTCGTTTTTGAAAAGATTGAGACATGCGAACCATGTCTATTGGTATATATGCATGAAGAAACTCCATGCAGATGGATCGTTTGGACTCACTTGATTTTGAATCACTTGAGACATGCAAATCATACCACATGGGACAAGAGAGCAACTTATTGGAAGTAATACATTTTGATGTACGCAGTCCAATGAGTGCTGAGGCATGCAGTGGATATCGTTATGTTCTTACTTCACAGATGATTTGAGTAGATGCTGAGTGTATTTAGTTGATGAAACACTAGTCTGAATTATTGAAAGGTTCAAGTAATTTCAGAGTGAAGTTGAAGATCGTCGTGACAAGAGGATAAAATGTCTGTGATGTGATCATAGAGATGAGTATCTGAGATACGAGTTTGGCACACAATTGAGACATTGTGGAAAGTGTTTCACAATTAATACCGCCTGGAACACCATAGTGTGATGGTGTGTCCGAACATCATAACTGCACCCTATTGGATATGGTGCATACCATGATGTTTCTTATCAAATTACCACTATCGTTTATGGGTTAGGCATTAGAGACAACCGCATTCACTTTAAAAGGGGCACCACGCAATTCCGTTGAGACGACACCGTTTATAGAAACCTAAGTTGTCGTTTCTTAAAAGTTTGGGGCTGCGATGCTTATGTGAAAAAGTTTCAGGCTGATAAGCTCGAACCCAAAGCGGATAAATGCATCTTCATAGAATATCCAAAAACAGTTGGGTATACCTCCTATTTCAGATCTGGAAGCAAAAGTAATTGCTTCTAGATACGAGTCCTTTCTCGAGGAAAAGTTTCTCTCAAAAAGAATTGAGTGGGAGGATGGTGGAGACTTGATAAGGTTATTGAACCGTCGCTTCAACTAGTGTGTAGCAGGGCACAGGAAGTTGTTCCTGTGGCACCTACACCAATTGAAGTGGAAGCTTATGATAGTGATCATGAAACTTCGGATCAAGTCAGTACCAAACCTCGTAGGACGACGAGGATGCGCACTACTTCAGAGTAATGCGTGATCCTGTCTTGGAAGTCATGTTGCTAGACAACAATGAACCTACGAGCTATGGAGAAGCGATGGTGGGCCCATATTCCGACGAATGGCTCGAGGCCATGAAATCCGAGATAGAATCCATGTATCAGAACAAAGCATGGACTTTGGTAAACTTGCCCGATGATCGGCAAGCCATTGAGATAAATGGATCTTTAAGAAGAAGACGGACATGGACGGTAATGTTACCGTCTATGAAGCTTGACTTGTGGCAAAGAGTATTTTCACAAGTTCAAGGAGTTGACTACGATGAGTTTTTCTCATCCGTAGCGATGCTTAGGTCCATCGGAATCATGTTAGCATTAGCTGCATTTATGAAATCTGGCAGATGGATATCAAAACAAGTTTCCTTACCAGTTTTCATAAGGAAAGGTTCTATGTGATACAATCAGAAAGGTTTTGTCGATCCTAAGGATGCTAAAAGGTATGCTAGCTCCAGCGATCCTTCCATGGATTAGAGCAAGCATCTCGGAGTTAGAATATACACTTTGATGGAGTGATCAAAGTTTTTGGGTTTATACAAAGTTTGTTAGAAACTTGTATTTACAATAAAGTGAGTGGGAGCGCTACAACATTTCTGATAAGTATATGTGAATGACATATTGTTGATCCGAAATGATGTAAAATTTCTGGAAAGCATAAAGGGTTGTTTGAAAGGAGTTTTTCAAAGGAAGACCTGGATAAAGCTGCTTGCATATTGGGCATCAAGATCCATAGAGATAGATCAAGACGCCTGATGATACTTTCAGAAGACAGCACACCTTGACAAGATTTTGAAAGAGTTCAAAATAGATCAGCAAAGAAGGAGTTCTTGGCTGTGTTACAAGGTGTGAGTATTGAGTAAGACTCAAGACCTGACCACAGCAGAAGATAGAGAAAGGACGAACCTCGTCCCCTATGCTTTAGACGTAGGCTCTATAGTATGCTATGCTGTGTACCGCACATGTAGTGTGCCTTGCCATGAGTTGGTCAAGAGGGTACAATAGTGATCCGGGAAAGGATCTCATGACAGCGGTCGAACTTATCCTTAGTACCTAGTGGATTAAGGAATTTTCTCGATTATGGAGGTGGAAAGGAGTTCGTCGTAAAGGGTTACGTCGATGCGAACTTTGACACTAATCCGGATGACTCTGAGTAGTAAACCGGATTCGTATAGTAGAGCAATTATTTGAAATGGCTCCAAATAGCGCGTGGTAGCATCCACAAGATGACATAGATATTCGTAAAGCACACGGTTCTGAAAGGTTCAGACCCATTGACTAATAACCTCTCTCACAAGCATAACATGACCAAACCAGAACACATTGAGTGATAATCACATAGTGATGTGAACTAGATTGTTGACTCTAGTAAACTCTTTAGATGTTGGTCACATGGTGATGTGACCAGTGAGTGTTAATCACATGGTGATGTGAACTAGATTATTGACTCTAGTGCAAGTGGGAGACTGTTGGAAATATGCCCTAGAGGCAATAATAAATTGGTTATTATTATATTTCCTTGTTCATGATAATCGTTTATTATCCATGCTAGAATTGTATTGATAGGAAACTCAGATACATGTGTGGATACATAGACAACACCATGTCCCTAGTAAGCCTCTAGTTGACTAGCTCGTCGATCAATAGATGGTTACGGTTTCCTGACCATGGACATTGGATGTCGTTGATAACGGGATCACATCATTAGGAGAATGATGTGATGGACAAGACCCAATCCTAAGCATAGCATAAAAGATCGTGTAGTTTCGTTTGCTAGAGCTTTTCCAATGTCAAGTATCTTTTCCTTAGACCATGAGATCGTGCAACTCCCGGATACCGTAGGAGTGCTTTGGGTGTGCCAAACGTCACAACGTAACTGGGTGACTATAAAGGTGCACTACGGGTATCTCCAAAAGTGTCTGTTGGGTTGGCACGGATCGAGACTAGGATTTGTCACTCCGTGTGACGGAGAGGTATCTCTGGGCCCACTCGGTAATGCATCATCATAATGAGCTCAATGTGACTAAGGCGTTAGTCACGGGATCATGCATTGCGGTACGAGTAAAGAGACTTGCCGGTAACGAGATTGAACAAGGTATTGGGATACCGACGATCGAATCTCGGGCAAGTAACATACCGATTGACAAAGGGAATTGCATACGGATTGATTGAATCCTCGACACCGTGGTTCATCCGATGAGATCATCATGGAGCATGTGGGAGCCAACATGGGTATCCAGATCCCGCTGTTGGTTATTGACCGGAGAGGCGTCTCGGTCATGTCTGCATGTCTCCCGAACCCGTAGGGTCTACACACTTAAGGTCCGGTGACGCTAGGGTTGTAGAGATATATGTATGCGGAAACCCGAAATTTGTTCGGAGTCCCGGATGAGATCCCGGACGTCACGAGAGGTTCCGGAATGGTCCGGAGGTGAAGAATTATATATAGGAAGTCAAGTTTCGGCCACCGGGAAAGTTTCGGGGGTTACCGGTATTGTACCGGGACCACCGGAAGGGTCCCGGAGGTCCACCGGGTGGGGCCACCTATCCCGGAGGGCCCCGTGGGCTGAAAGTGGAAGGGAACCAGCCCTTAGTGGGCTGGGGCGCCCCCCTTGGGCCTTTCCCCATGCGCCTAGGGTTGGGAACCCTAGGGGGGGAGCTTCCCCCTTGCCTTGGGGGGCAAGGCACCCCTTCCCCCCCACTTGACCGCCGCCCCCCTTGGAGATCTGATCTCCCAAGGCCTGGCGCCCCCCCAGGGGTCCTATAAATAGTGGGGGGGGGGAGGGAGGGCAGCAACCTACAGCCTTGGGCGCCTCCCTCCTCCCCTACAACACCTCTCTCTCTCTCTCTCGCAGAAGCTTGGCGAAGCCCTGCCGGAGACCCGCTACATCCACCACCACGCCGTCGTGCTGCTGGATCTCCATCAACCTCTCCTTCCCCCTTGCTGGATCAAGAAGGAGGAGATGTCGCTGCACCGTACATGTGTTGAACGCGGAGGTGCCGTCCGTTCGGCACTCGGTCATCGGTGATTTGGATCACGGCGAGTACGACTCCGTCATCCACGTTCATTGGAACGCTTCCGCTCGCGATCTACAAGGGTATGTAGATGCACTCCTTTCCCCTCGTTGCTAGTAGACTCCATAGATGCATCTTGGTGAGCGTAGGAAAATTTTAAATTATGCTACGATTCCCAACACCCCTCACATAGAGGAGAAAGTGATTGGTGGAAATGTGGCAATATAGCACTTTGACTAGAAGTAGTGCTAGTATCCACATGAGGCTCACTAGATGTTACCTTAGCAAGCATGGCCTCATGAGCTATCTTTAGCACATTATGGGATACTAGAAGATCATCATGAGAGTTTGAGAGCTTTTCATGACTTTCTTCCAATTTCCCATATTTGCTAGATAGCAACTCAAGTTGAGCTCGTAGCTCAACATTCTCCTTCAAAATGGATGCTTCACAAGTAATAGAGTTAGTAGCACAAACATCATCATTTACCACAATAGGAGAGGACAACTTGGCAAGCTCTTTTAAATAAGAAGCTTCAAGTTGGGCATGAGACTCGGTGAGTTTGATGAGCTCACCCTTGATGACCCTTGAGCCATTTTCGAGGTGCTCAAAATCCTCAAGGAGTCTAGCATGAGAAACTTCAAGCTTAGCATTTTTAGTTTTGAAATCATTGGCCACCTCAAGAGCTCTATCATGAGATTCCCTCACTCTAGATAATTCTAGAGCAAAAGTCTCCTCAAGAGATTCGGAGGTGGTTTGTTCATGTTCAAGAGCTTGAGATAGCTTCGCGATCTCATTTGAGTAATCACGCTCATGAGCTTCCATTTTCTCAATGGTGACCTCATGCTCCTCTAGATGAGATTCCAGCTCCTCAATGTATTTCTTACCATCAATGGCAATGGACATATTTCCATGAAGTTGGAACGAGCAATTTTATTTTTATGAAGAGCTTTAAAAATCATTTCCCCCTTAGTTTTTAAGGAGGCAACATTATCATTCTCTTCATCATTATCCTCATCATCATTAGCATCAACATCATCATCAAGAGACATATCGGGGTACAAAGTAGAATATACCTTTGACGCCTTAGCCATAAGGAAAAAAGCAACAGATGATGATGTAGGATCCCTTGGGGCACGATTAAACACCACATCTTGTTCCATGGAGTGTTCGGTTTCCTCTACATTGTTAGCACAACAATTCGAGGAAATAGATGCATTTTTATCATGGCAACAAGACATAGCAAGCATATCATCATGAGATTTAGTCAAGAAATTTCTACATGATATGCAAGGACTATCAACACAAGCATGTGAAACATTTGGAGTGCTCGAAGTGTCAAAGCCCAAAGAAGGAGCATTGCAATAATATAGTGATGAAGGATCATCCACAATAAGCATACTATCATCATTGCAGTGACCAACAGTACTCACCATATCATTACCTTGTGGCAAACCACATGTAGGTGAAGTAGACGAAGTTGAGAAGACTATACGACCGGAGGTGGAGGGAGAACAATCATCCCCACAAATCTTGGACACATCATATTTATCTTGAAGCTTCGTATACAACTCATGAGCATCCCGGAACAACATGAGTTGAAATATAACTACATTGCTCAAAGCATCGAAAAGCACATTAGAAGCTTGAGCATTGAGATAGGAGTTTTTCTCATCCTCTAAAGATAATCTTTGTGGATCCTTTGGAGGAGAAAAACCCATATCTACAATTCGCTCTAAATTTGGGTCCATGACCCTAAAGAGATTAAGCATGCGAATTACCCAAACATCAAAATTTGTTCCATCGAAACTAAGAGTGTCAGAGAATCCTAAACCCCTAGTCAACATCCTTACTCTCTAGGCGGTTAAGCCCTAAAAAGAGAGACGAGGCTCTGATACCAATTGAAAGATCGAGGATGTCGCCGAGAGGGGGGGGGGTGAATAGGCGCTTTAAAATAATTACGGTTGAGACTTGAACAAATGCGGAATAAACCTAGCGGTTAATTTGTCAAGCACAAAACCTACAACAACAAGGTCACCTATGTACACCAACAACTTATGCTAAGCAAGACAAACTACTAGGTGATAGCAAGATATATGACAAGAAACAATATGGCTATCACAAAGTAAAGTGCATAAGTAAAGAGCTCGGATAAGAGATAACCGAGGCACGCGGAGACGACGATGTATTCCGAAGTTCACACCCTTGCGGATGCTAATCTCCGTTTGGAGCGGTGTGGAGGCACAATGCTCCCCAAGAAGCCACTAGGGCCACCGTAATCTCCTCATGCCCTCGCACAATGCAAGGTGTCGTGATTCCACTAAGGGACCCTTGAGGGCGGTCACCGAACCCGTACAAATGGCAACCCTTGGGGGCGGTCACTGAACCCGTACACTTTGGCAACCCTTGGGGGCGGTCACCGGTACCCGTCAAATTGCTCGGGGCGATCTCCACAACCTAATTGGAGACCCCGACGCTTTCCCGGAGCTTTGCACCACAATGATTGAGCTCCGAACACCACCAACCGTCTAGGACGCCCAAGCACCCAAGAGGAACAAGCTCAAGGGTACCAAGCACCCAAGAGTAATAAGCTTCTCAACTTGTAACTTCCACGTATCACCATGGAGAACTCAAACCGATGCACAAATGCAATGGCAGGGGCACACGGAGTGCCCAAGTCCTTCTCTCTCAAATCCCACCGAAGCAACTAATGCTAGGGAGGCAAAAGAGAGGAAGAACAAGAAGGAGAACACCAAGAACTCCAAGATCTAGATCCAGTGGGTTCCCCTCACATAGAGGAGAAAGTGATTGGTGGAAATGTGGATCTAGATCTCCTCTCTCTTTTCCCTCAAAAACTAGCAAGAATCCATGGAGGGATTGAGAGTTAGCAAGCTCGAAGAAGGTCAACAATGGGGGAAGAACATGAGCTAAAAGGATAAGGTAGAGTGGGGAAGAAGACCCCCTTATATAGTGGGGGGAACAATCCAACCGTTACCCCCAAAACAGCCCCGCAGAGGGCGGTACTACCGCTGAGAACAGCGGTACTACGGCTTCCCCGGGCGGTACTACCGTGGAGTTAGGAGGGCAGGAGAGATACGGACTCGAGCGGTACTACCGCGGTGGTAGGGCGGTACTACCGCTCATGAGCGGCACTGCCGCTCTACTGCCGCTGCGAAGTACCGCACAATCCGACACGAAAAATGACCCCTCGAGTCGACGCTGTAGGGGCCTGGTACCGCAGCGGTACTACTGCTGAGGACCCACCGGCGGTACTACCGCTGCGGAGCGGTACTGCCGCCTGTGACTCCTAAGTGGTACTACCACTGGGTACCGTGGTACTACCGCTGGCGCCATCCTAAAGCCACCTCCACGAAAACAAGTCTACTCCACGGGAAACCAAAACTGCCATAACTTCTGCATATGAGCTCCGAATTGAGCAAACTCAAGCTTGTTGGTTATAGTAAGAAGAGGCAGGGGAGGTATGCCTAACAAATAGAGGAGTGAAACCTCCAACCGAGAAGAATCGGCATAACCTCCAACATCGAAAACATCATAGAAGATGCATGTGAACTCCGTTTTCGATGAACTCGAGCTTGTCATGAAAATGACCATAAGCTCCAAATCTCACAAGGAGAAGAACCAAACGAGAACCAATAAAGATGATTCAAGGATGCAATGGTTTGAGCTCTCTACGAACGATACGATCAAGCTACTCATCGAGAGCCCCCCTTGATAGTACGGCAATCGATCCTATAACCCGGTCTCCCACAACTACCATGAGACCGGTAAAATAGAAAACCTGTCAAGGGCAAACCTTTGCCTTGCGCATAGTCCACTTGAGCTGGATGATGACGATCTTGACTCCCTCAAGCTGGACCACCTTTCTTGATTGCGTTGGCTCGGTGAAGACTAGTGGATTGCTCCCCCATACTCCACTATGGGTGAGCCACTCTTCGGCACATCTTCACAAATCCATTGTCACCACAATGGACGGCAAGCTTCAAGCATAAGATCTCTTTGATGATGCTCCACTTGAACTTGCACATGCAAACTTGGTGACGAACACCATTTGATGTCATCCTCCATGGGTTGTATAATATCTTCCTCTTGACGCAAGCCCATGGAAACATACCTAACCCCACATAGAACTCTCACGTAGACCATGGGTTAGTACACAAAGCATAAAGGACAATGCTTACCTTACCATGCGATCACGTGATCCCTCACGTGATCCCTCTCGGTAGATCTTCTACGCTTTGTGTGTTGATCAACTTGATTCATTCTTTGACTTAGTCTTGATCAACCTTGAATCTTTCCAACTCTCTTCATTTGTATGATGTCTTGAAGGTAAACATGAATGATCACACAATCTTCTTCTTCAAGACATGCTTGCAATAAGCTCAACACTCACAAGACCAATCTTTGGATAATTCCTTAATAGCACCTTGGTCATCAAAAACTCTCCTTGAAACCAACAAATGGACTCCAAGGAAAGCCTACGGACAAACCCTTCAAATATAACTCAAGGCAACCATTAGTCCATAGAGATTGTCATCAATTACCAAAACCAAACATGGGGGCACCGCATGTTCTTTCAATAATAAACATTTATCATGAAATAAGGAAATAAATAATAACTTTATTATTGCCTCTAGGGCATATTTCCTTCAGCTCTTGCACCCAAAACACACAAAGGCATCTCAAAATAAATATTTTATAAACAAGTCCCTGAAGACCTTCGTCTTCCTTGCGAGTTTGTTAAGATGCCCCTTGCCATGTTAAGATACCTCAATGGAGACAGATCTAAACTAATAAGAAGTCGAAAGAAAAATTTAGCAGCTTCAGCGCCGGATCCGGTGACTGGGCCACTCGACCGACCAAAGTGTGGCGCGACCCCCTTCGCCCTTCCACAAGCCGACCGTTGTTGCCATTGCCGTCCAACACAAGCTGCTCGTCGTCACCCCAACGCCCTGCTGAAGAAACGATTCGATGCCACTCAAAAGCCAAAAATCCACGAGCCCTGGTTGATGTTAGGTAAACCACTGACAAGCAGGAGCCTGGGTGTGAGGACCTTGAGAGGTAGCGGTGGAAGGTTGAGAGAGAATTGGGGAATTTGAGGTCTGAGGACGAGCAGAGAAGGGGGCGAGCAAACAGAGATAGATGCAGACGTTTCTATTTATCATTTACGCCTCGCTTTTAGCATCGCGAAAGGGGTGTAGAGCTTGCTACAACACCTGGTGGGCCGGCCCACGGACGAGTACAGCAGCAAAATCGTACTACAGCGCGGAAAAACCACCAATAAAAGGGTATCCCGAGATTCGAACTTGAGAGTTAACAATAGTGTCTGTCTTTCACTAACCACTTGAGCAAGTGTATTCTATCCACTGTAGCGGCACGAAAAGCTTAAGAATAATTCTAGCCGCGTTAGTAAACACAAAACTGCACAATACTGTTCTTGTATTGCATATATTTTTGAACTATTTGAAAATATTTTGGGAAACATGATTTTATTAAATAAATGTGAATAAAATTTTAAAATCCACAGATTTCAAAAAAATTCCATGAGCATGAAAGAAAATTGGCCTATTCAAAAAAAGTTCACAAACTTAAAAAAAATCATGAATTTGAAAAAAAGTTCATCAAATTTGAAAAATAGTTCACAAATTTAAAAAACAGTTCATAAATTTTGAAATAAAAATCATCGAATTTGGAAAAAGTTCACCAAATTTGAAAAAAGGTTTACCAAACTTTAAAAAAGGTTCATCGGTTTGAAAAATGTTCATCAATTTTGAAAAAAAGTTCATCGATATTGATTTTTTTATCATCTTTCAGAGAAGTTTATCAATTTTGAAAAGAGTTCATCGATTCTGAAAAAAAGTTCATCCATTTTGAAAAAAGTTCATCAATTTTTAAAAAATTATTCAGGAAATTGAAAAAAGTTCACGCGTTTGCAAAAAGGAATTAAGAAAAAAAATGGAACAAAACCGTTCCAAAAAAGGGAAAAAGAAGCAAGAAAAAGAAAAAGGAAAAAAGAAAGATAAAAAGAGTGAAGAAGAATGCAAATACCCCCCCCCCTGGCCGGTCCCAGATTGGCGCTGCTAGAAAACGATCATTGGGCACATAATAGTCTTCCCAACTAAAGCTATCTTCCGACAACCCTGACCGTTCACTTGGATATGAGGAATGGCTGCATTTTTTTTACCATACGACGCTCAAGTATAGCATCTGGAACTAATGGACTTGCCGCGAGATCAGCAATTTCAGGAAGCTTTGCAAAAACCAAGATGAATTTGACTTGCTGCCGACACTTGGAGACGATAAGACGCATCACCAGTACGCTCAGTAATTTCGAAGGGGTCATAGTACTTTTGAAAAGGCATTTCCCTCCTTAAGTGATTTTGATGTTGATGACAACATAACCTGCGGTCTAACCGTGTGCTTGAGCTACACAGGTATATTTGAAAGTGGCACAAGACGGTTATGTTCCCTTCTAACAAGAGCGAAGCCGGTGTTTTTGGCGATTTATTTTCTTTGATCGTAGGAAAACTGTACTATTAAGAGGGCGTCTACGTTGGAAGATATGAGTGAAATCAAACACGTGCACACAACCATATTTGCACCCACATACCCTTCCCAGATTTCAAGGAGTTCTCCACTCTTAACTTAGTGCTTCAGATTTTCGCTACCCGGTAGTACTCGGGGAATGAGCGGTAATACCGCCACTTACGGGAGTAGTACTACTTTTGACTACTCTCAGGTCGATAGTATCGGGACCAAGTATCGTACCAACTAGCGTATAGGAGCCATTCTTGTCTGTTTTGACCACGGTACTAGAGCGGCAGTACTTCGGAAGTATCAACTATTTATTTTAGCCGATACTACCTGTCGGTGCTAAAACCGGCGGATCTCGGGTAGGGGGTCCCGAACAGGTAATCTTGGCACGATGGTAACAAAAAGTAAAAGGGACCATATTTACCTAGGTTCGGGCCATCTCGAAGAGGTAAAACCCTATGTCCTACTTGTATTGTATTTATTATGGATGGAGTACAAAGTACATGCTGATCTACCTCAAGATCGTATGATTGAGTTCTAACCTGTTCTAGGATGCCTATAGACACTAAAAACCCTCGTCTTATATAGGCACAGGGGGTATATGGGGTTACAAGTATGTCGACTAGAACTAGGGATATCATGCCGATAATTTGAATACGCCTTGAGGTGTACACAAATTCTTCGGAGGATTCCATCTTAAGTACGCCTAGGGCCATGGCCTACATGCCCCATCTTCAATTGTCGGTGGTTGATCCATGCGTGTGGGCGAGATGCAAACGCCCACACGTGTGGGCGTTAGTATTTTCGTAAGTTAAACTATCCCTAGAGTTTAGGCTAGAAATATGGGAAATACAAAGGAGCTTCTGGGTGCTCCACACCCTTATATAAATATTAAAATTAAAAACACCAAGATTTTTCTAAAATAAACTGAAATTTGGGGATATCAAACCTGGGTACCTAATCTACACCCGTGTGAATTTTCATGAAAAAATACCCGGAAACATATCTGTCACGAAGAAAATATAGTCCGAACTAAAATCCATCCAATGAGTTTTTCTCTATACATAGATTTTTTTATCTTTTTCACCGGCAATACATTTCCTGTTATTTTTCACACAGGAGTATATTGACACCTAGGTTTTATATCCCAAAATTCCAGGTTTTTTATTTTATTTTTCAGGTTTGTTTTCGAATTTATAATTTTATTTTATTTCCGAGTGCTCCAAATCCTCTTCCCTGGAATATGCACCGGCACGCCATACAAGCAGAAGCTATAGCTAACTCCGTTTCAAATAACATAGGCATACTTGTTGCTCAGCTTGAAATATCTAGGCTAAGGAGGAAATCCAACGCTTCAACTAATTATGAAAAAAGTTCTGAATTTGCTTTTTGTAACTTTAGTTGTTTTATGCATATATAGGATAGGTAACCACCATGATGCAAGGAAGCACCACAAGCTTATTGGGTGATCAATCTACATTCACAGCGAAATAGTTCAATCGTTGGATAACATATAAGAAACACTTCATGGACGAATTTCCAATATTTTGACAACCATACAAGAACAGAGTATTACTACATCACAAGTCAATTTCTCACATCCACACTTCATTAAAAAGAAGACCAAACTACACTTTCAACACTATGTTTGACCCAAAGTTTCATAAAACCACACTTTAAAGTGTGCATGCATCTAGCAGAACCATACTTCTTCGACATGACATTACACAAAGCCACAGGTCTGCAACAGTGCTTTGGTTCTGTGAAGAGAAAACTGATCATCTGCCCATCAATAGTCATACATTTTATTATTATTATTTAGGGAAAACTTAAGGGGAACAGAATACATTTTATTATTATAAGTAACTGTCCTATAACAGGACACACTACTGTATTATTTATCTCTCTTCAGGCGTCATGTGCTCTTTCATTACCTTTTCTTTTCGAATTTTCTCCATCTAAAGAGAAGAAAAAACTAAGGACGGGGTGTCGACCCCTTGGCTGGGCAGCTGGGGTAGCTGCCAGCCCACCTGAGTTCAAGCCCTGGCTTTAACGCGTGGTGCTCGTGGAGTTTCCCCTATAGAAAAATGCCAACGAGGGTTAGCCCTTGTGTTGGTCTCATTTTTTTTAAAGAGAAGAAAAAACATGAAAAGACAAAGACTATAGAAAAGGGCAAATTATACAAGGAGAGGCAAATAATATAGATATAGCAATTCTGTATGATGAGTAAATGACCAGTTTTCTCTTTTGTGAAGTGTCATGTCCAAGAAGAAGCACAATTCTATAAAAAGCTACAAGGCCGTGCATATGGTGAGTTGGTTTTGTCAAGAATCAACAAAACCGAGTTGACTAGCATGAAAGGCCCCCCTATAGCTTTAACATGTGCGCTCCACTTCCTGAAGGTTGATATATAACCAAGGCCATGTTTATATAAGTTCCCATCAACCCAACATCCTGCGATGATGCTAGCAAGGTATCCCAATTCATAGGTCACTCTCAAGATAGAAGATGCATCCGGGTCTCCAACTCGAGGCATCCTAAATCCTATAATAACAAAGCACCTGAAAAAATGTTTGAGAAGAAGCAATTAATACTGGTAAGGTACTTATGTTTGTGAAGATGTAGATGCTGGGAATAACAAACAAATCAAATGACTTAAAAAACATAAATCAGATCATAGTGGCTGAAAAATTCAGTGGGTTTTGGTTGTCAAGTTTGTTTGAGTTAGCATGTATAATGATAGCTCAATCCTGAACTTTGGTTGCCATGGCTTATCTAAATAAACAAATGCTTTACAGTACTTTTTAATGTGTATATAACTTTTCGTTGTGTGAATAATGCTGTTCGTAATATGGAAATACTGAAAAAGGGGGTTATCATAATTCGAAGAAAAATCAAATCATAAAGCAGGGCAAAAGATTGTCCATGAAAATCTAAAATCCTGAAGAGTAGTAGAACAGCGAAAGAAATATTTAATGGACAAAATGTTACACTATTAAGGTTCTCATGTTTGTAAAAGGGTGGCTGAATACATGAGTAGAACAAGAATTCAAATAACAAACATAAATCAAATCATATCGAAAGTGAATCTCCATTTCATAAAAGTCTAAGAAACACAGATACTTATCAAACCATCATAATACAAAAAGAAACACCATAATCATACCACATAATTCCAGAACCACCAAAAGGATGGTGAAGCAGAGAGTGGGCTCACTGTTGTCTAGCAGCCCTAATGTACTACTCCCTCCGTCCCATAATGTAAGACGCTTTTTTTGACACTAGTGTAGTGTCAAAAAACGTCTTACATTATAGGACGGAGGGAGTATTTGATTTGATACAGATGCAGAGGCCATGAGCATATAGGAAAGTAAGGGACAACACAAGTAAATTTTGTGATAAATAGCCGTGAACTTAGAAAAAGTAACACGCAGTCTCTCAGCAAGGATTACAAGGCTAGAAGTCGCAACTCCAGACCAGGGGACAGTCAACATATATACTTCCGGCTGCGGGTGTGTGAGTGAAGCTCCTAAGCAAACTGCTGTCCGACCTTGCTTGGATGCGTTTCAGAAACGAACTACTACTAATCCCCACAACCACAGGCAGGGGCGGATCTATGCGCCCCCAGCAATTTGAGTGTGGAATCTAACTAATCGCCGCTGTCGAAAAGAAATTAACTAATCGCTGGACGAAAACAAGAAAGCTCATACCTCAAAACCAGAGGGAAAGGCAGTTCCGATAGGGGCGGCGCGCGTGTGTCACGCCCCGAGAGGGAATCAAAGGCGGAATTGAGCTAGAGCAAACAGATCTCACGCAAAGGAAGGGGAAAGTAGCAGCTAGGGTTTGTATTACTGTAAGATATATGACTGTATCAGAGAGAATTCTCGAATAATGGCATGCCTCTTACAGACGGGGGCCGCTAGCTTTATAGCTACGCTGGCAATGGTGACAGCTACAGTAACGGGAATGAAAAGCTACAGTTACAACGAAACGGTACAGTGATACGGCGAGCCTCGCGAGCCGTTGGATCGATGGCGATAGCGGAGATCCTGGCCGTTCGTTAACTGAAGAAGTGAAACAGTTGTAACTGAAAGTGCAGGCCTGACAATACCCCCGGCCGAAAACGAACTTGTCCCCAAGGAGTTTAGCGATTGAACCAACGGTCAATGGTGGCCTTGAAGAAAGCAGGAAAGGTTTTCTTCATGAAAGCCGCATCCTCCCAGGAAGCTTCATCGGGTGGCAAGTTTTCCCACTGCACGAGCCACTGCACCACCGGCAAGTTGTTGCGTGGTACTTGGCGAGTTTCCAGGACCATCACCGGTTCGGTCAGAATCAGGCCGTCAGTTCGCACCAGTGGTAGATCAGTGCAAGGGACTGCCTTGGGGCCGACATGTTTCTTCAACTGGCTGACGTGGAAGACGGGGTGGATGCTGGTGCTGTCCGGCAATAAGAGCTTGTAAGCTACATGCCCCACTTTGGCCATCACACGGAAGGGGCCGTAGTATTTGCTTTGTAACTTGATGTGTGTGCGCAGACCGAAGGCATTGAGCCGGTAGGGCTGCATTTTAAGGTAGACCATGTCACCAACTTCCAAGGTCCTTTCAGTGCGCTTGCGATCAGCGTACTTTTTCATACGTGCTTGAGCAGCAGACAGATTGCTTTTCAAGTGTTGGAGCAGCGCATCTCTGTCAGTGAAAAACTGTAGAGCATCAGTTGAAAGACTGTCAGGCAAGATGTTTTCACAAATGTTGGGAGGTGGAAAACCATAAGCAGCTTCGAACGGAGTCTTCTGGAGAGAGGAATGGTAAGATGTATTGTACCAGTACTCTGCCATTGATAAGTGTTTCGCCCACTGCGTAGGCTTGGAGGAAGTTAAACAGCGCAAATAATTTTCGATGCACTGATTAACACGCTCCGTTTGGCCGTCAGACTCTGGGTGATAAGCAGAACTGAAACGCAGTTCGGTTCCCATGCCCTTAAAAATGTCCTGCCAGAGTTGACTGGTGAAGATTCGATCTCTATCAGAAACTATTGCCAGAGGTGGTCCGTGCAGTTTCAGTACATGATCGATAAACGCCTGAGCCACCGTTTGAACTGTGAAGGGGTGTGAGAGGGGAATGAAATGTGCAAATTTAGACAGTCTGTCAACCACAACCATGATCACATCTTTGCCATTAGATGCTGGTAATCCCTCTATGAAGTCCATACTCAGGTGTGTCCAAACCATGTCAGGGAGCTGGAGTGGATCTAGATAGCCTGGATAAGGACAGTTCTCTCCTTTGTTTTTCTGGCACACAGGGCACACAGCCACAAACTGATCAACATCTCTTTTGAGGCCTGGCCAGTAGAAGATCTGTTTGATGCGGTGGTATGTAGCTTTCATACCTGAGTGACCCCCAAGAGCAGAAGCATGCAGTGCAGTGAGAAGTCTTTGCCTGAGTTCCAGATCTTTTCCCACATAGATTTTTCCTTTATGCCTGATGATTCCTGAGTGCAAGGTGTTCTGATTAACAGAGTGTTGGGGGGACAGAAGTAATTGTTCCAAGAGTGATTGACAAGTACTGTCCTTCGTGTAGGATTCTTCCACAGCAGCAATCCATTGAGGTGTCACTAAAGACATAGCCATGAGAGGTGTTTTTCTGGAGAGAGCATCAGCCACAATATTTTCCTTGCCTTTCTTGTAGTGGAGTGTGAAATTGAATTCCAGTAGTTTGAGCATCAATTTGTGCTGGATTCCAGTGGTGATTTTATGATCAGTCATATACTGCAAGCTCTGGTGGTCAGTTTTGATGATGAGATCATTACCCAGGAAGTAGTGTCTCCATCTCTTTAATGCAACAATGATTGCTAAAGCTTCTTTTTCATATGTAGAGAGGGCAGCATTTTTGGGACAGAGGGTGGAGCTGTAGTAAGCTAGTGGTCTGCCATGCTGCATCATGACAGCTCCCAAGCCAGTGCTAGAAGCATCTGTTTCCAAGGTAAAAGGTTCAGAGAAATTTGGGAGGGCTAGTACTGGAGCACTGATCATAGCTTGTTTCAAGTTCTGAAAAGTTGTGGTTTGTTTTTGTGTCCACTGGAAGCTGTCCTTTTTCAGCACATCATGTAGTGGTCTTGCAATTGTGCCAAAATCTTTAACAAATCTTCTGTAATAACCACATAGGCCTAGAAATCCTCTGAGCTGTGTGGGTGTAGTAGGCAGTGGCCAATCAGCAACTGCTGCAACCTTTGAGGGGTCAGTGGAAACTCCTTCACCAGTTATGATATGACCCAGGTACTCCACGTTCTGAACTGCAAACACACATTTAGTCATTTTTGCAAAGAGCTGGTGTTCTTTCAGCAGCTGCAACACTAGTTGCAGATGTGCAATGTGCTCAGACAATGATTTGCTGAAGATTAAGATATCATCAAAGAAGACCAACACAAACTTTCTGAGGTAGGGCCCAAAGATATTGTTCATGAGTGCTTGAAATGTTCCTGGTGCATTGGCAAGGCCAAAAGGCATGACCAAGAACTCATAATGACCAAAGTAAGTTCTGAAGGCTGTTTTGGGTATATCCTCTTCATGCATTCTCACTTGGTGATAGCCAGATCTGAGGTCCAACTTGGTGAAGTAAGTTGCTCCATGCAGTTCATTAAGGAGATCCTCAATGACAGGTATTGGAAATTTATTTTTGATAGTAGCATCATTCAGTTTTCTGTAATCAATGCACATTCTCCAGGTGCCATCTTTTTCATGACCAGGATTGCTGGGGAGGAGTAAGGGCTCTCACTTGCTCTTAAAATCTTATCTCTGAGCATAGCATCAATTTGTCTTTCTAGCTCAGTCTTTTGCATATGGGGCACTCTGTAAGGTCTGGAATTAGGTGGTTTTGCTTGTTCTCTCAATGGAATTTTATGATCATGTGCTCTTTTGGGAGGGAGGCCCTTTGGCTCTTGAAAAACCTCAGGAAACTGTTGGATAACCTCTGCCACAGGTGGAGGAACAGTGTTGTTGTCAGGTTTCTTCAAGGTGGTATCTCTAATGAGTTGTAGCACATAACCAGGTGCTCCTGCTGAGAGAAGCTTATGTACTTCATCAGCTTCAATTGTTGTAGCATCAGCTAATGTATCACAAGCCCTTATAGTGACAGGTGTTAGTTTCTCCTTCATCAGCTAATGTATCACAAGCCCTTATAGTGACAGGTGTCAGTTTCTCCTTCATTACAGTGATCTATCTAGGATTATAATGAAAGGAAACAGGACTGTGCCTGGCCATCCAATCACTGCCCAGCACCATGTCATGACCAGGGAGATCCAGTACTCTGAACTGTTGCTGAAATTTAGTGTTACCTGCTATAAAAGTGGTTGTTGGGACAAAAGAACCAGACCACAGTGTCCCTCCTCCTGCTACAGTAACAGCTCTAGAGGTGTCTTTAAGAATTGTGCAAGTAGTGGACAGTGCAAATTGGAGACTGGTGAAAGTTGAATTACTTCCAGAATCCACTAAAGCTATGCCCTGTTTTCCCCCTATCTGCTCCAGGATTGAAATGGTGTTAACATTGTCTGACTGCATGGCCTGTGCTGATATTGTCATGCAGTGTTCTTCAGTTTCTGGTTGTTCTTCCAGTTCAGGTTCTTCTAAAACTTCTTGTTCTTTCTGTTGCTCTGGTGGCTCTTCACCAGTGAGAACATTTAATACAGGTGCCATCTTGCATTTATGACCATGAAACCACACATCTCCACATCTCCAGCATTTGCTAGGCTCTCTTGCTCTTTGGTTAACTACTGTTGTCTTGTTTTTAGTTGCTTTGTCAGGTAGAATAGTGTAAGGTTTCTGATAATTGCCAGAGCTCTTGCCAGTACTGGAATATGTGTTATAAGCCTTTTTCTCTGGTTGGCCCTTTTCCAAGTCGACTGCCAGCCAGTAAGCATCAGTCAGTGAGGAGGGCCTCAATGGCCGTACCTGAAACTTTATATGAGAGCGAAGTCCATTTACATAGCACCTGATAAACCAGCTTTCGTCCATAATATGGTTTTCAGCTTGTACTTCTGCCATCAATTCCTCAAACTGGTCTGTGTATTCTGACACGGTGAGTGTATTTTGTTTCAGATTTGTGAACTTCTCTGTCAGGTCATAAGAGCTTGCTGATGAGAACCGTCGGAGAATTTCTTCGCAGAATTGTGCCCATGATAGTTGTTTTTTTAGGATGCCCGATCGGCGTAACCACACATCTGCCCTGCCCACTATGTACAATTGAGCCAAACTGACCTTGAACTCTGCTGGTGCGCCTGCCATATGAAAATATTTTTCACACTGCCGAATCCAACCGGCTGGGTTTTCACCATCAAAGCGTGGGAAATCCATGCGCGGGCCTTTGGTGATACTCTTGAGAAACTGAGTCCTCATTTCCTGTTCATAATGTCGCTGAAAATCATCCCAGCCTTGGCGCACTGCAGGTGGTTGAAAGTTGTGGAAAGTGGGGGTGCGCGCAGTTTTGTATGCAGCTGTAGGAGTTGCATTAGCAGAGGGGACGTCCAGCGGGATGGTCGCCCCATAACCAGGAGGAACAGAAGGCCTAGGGACCTGAATCGGTGGAAGGTTTGGTGGGATTTGTGCAGCAACCTAACAGGTTTTGGCCTGCACAATCTCCAAACGTTTCCGCAGTTCTGCTGTGAGTGGCCTGTCTTCTGGCGCGTTGGCTTCCTTGTGGACTTGCTGCTGTTCTGCTGCGGGTTGGCCCGGGTGTGCTGACGTTGACGCATCTGGATTTGACAGGGATTTGAGCACATCTGCCATGGCTGCAAGCTGTGTATTCAGGGACGAGACCGCTTTCTGTACTCCATCCATGACTGAGACCATGGTGTCCTGCTTGAGGCCAATGCCGTGCACGTCCTTGCGCAGATCATCCACTTCGCCACGAAGCTCTGCGGTCTCCTCACGGTGTTGCAGGAATTCCCCTTTCATGGCTAGGAGTTCAGCTACCTCTGATTCATTGAGGCTATTCTTCACACGCCCCATCTTGGGAAAGCCGTTCAGAGGGGAATTTTACCTCCAGGACGAGCTGGGAACCAGATCTGAACGCTTACCCTGCCGCCGCCGCCGAACGAGATCGCCGCCGAAACAGCACCACACGTCGCACGACCTGGGATTTTACAGAATGAGCGGTGTGCTCAAACAACCAGTCGGGCTCAACGTGCTGCCGTCGAATAGGTCTACCGCCGCCTGCGCCTCCTACTCCGCCGCCAATCGCCACCAGCACCTCCGCTGCCGACAAGAAAGGGAGGGAAGGGTGGGAAATCACCGTCGCAGCTCCGATCTGTCGCGCCGCCGAGGAAAACCTACGCTCATGATACCAATTGTCACGCCCCGAGAGGGAATCAAAGGCGGAATTGAGCTAGAACAAACAGATCTCACGCAAAGGAAGGGGAAAGTAGCAGCTAGGGTTTGTATTACTGTAAGATATATGATTGTATCAGAGGGAATTCTCGAATAATGGCATGCCTCTTACAGACGGGGGCCGCTAGCTTTATAGCTACGCTGGCAATGGTGATAGCTACAGTAACGGGAGTGAAAAGCTACAGTTACAACGAAACAGTACAGTGATACGGCGAGCCTCGCGAGCCGTTGGATCGATGGCGATAGCGGAGATCCTGGCCGTTCGTTAACTGAAGAAGTGAAACAATTGTAACTGAAAGTGCAGGCCTGACAGCGCGAGAGGTGGAGGGGGTAAAGAGGCGATGGATCGAGGCGTCGGCGACGGCGACGCCGAGACGAAGGCGCCTTATTATTAGGTTTAGCTTGGGGTTTCCTGGGTGAGGTGAAAAGTGCTGATCTGATCTGCTGGTACATTCCGGGCTCCTTGTCGTTGTCAAGAAAGAGTCCGTTTTTTGTTTGGAATTGAAAAACATGAGTACGTTCCGGGCACCTATTTGCCAAGGCTGATGTCCAAGTATTAGAAAAATCCAATCCTTAGGGCATCTCCAGCCGTTGGAGCCCCCCAGGACAATCGCCGGACCAAAAATAGCACGTCCTGCAGGACAAAACGCTGCCGCCGGCACCCCCAAGAACCCGTTTTCCCAGCCGTTGGTGTCCTTAGAAGAGTTGCCAGGCAAAAAGTGATTGGATGGGCCAGGAAAAAAAACGCGTGCGGGAGTAGGATTGGCGATTGCTTCCGCCGGCGCCCCCAAGAGCCTTCCATCGCGCTGGGTTTGGGCTGGGTCTGCCGGCGCTATTATGAGGTCTTGGGGGGGGCTTGGGGGGCATGGTTGGGCCCTTTTTTTGCCCTTTTTACAGTACCGGCGCAAAGAAAGTGGTCCTAGGGGGCACTTGGGGGGGGGCGGCTGGAGATGCTCTTACAAGGTAGGGCATCCTGCGAACCAACATGTGATTGGATGGTTAGAGAGACTATGGTATTCTCAACCCACCAGGGTTTAAGTCCTGGTGCTCGCATTTATTCCTGGATTTATTTCAGAATTTTTGGCGATGCGTACAGTGGGAGGATACGTTCCCGTCAACGACGAGGTGCCTACGATGACTTCGTAAATTTCAAAATGATATGCCGGCTCAGTTTTTCGGAGGTGCTCATAGGGGTAGGGTGTGCATGTGTGCATTTATAGGGGTGAGTGTATGCGCGTGCATATGAGCGCTTGTGTCTGTACTGTGTTAAAAAAATGGTAGGGCATCTTCAACGCTGACCCTAAATTTGCTCCGGTATCCGTCTATGGATAGAGGGACTAGTCCGCGGACACTAATGCGGGAGCCGACCAACCGTCGTTCTAACTAACCGGACAAAATTCATATAAACCGGACGAATTTCATTACATTTTGGAGACATACTTCATCTAAAGGCGGAGCTCATCTGACTCTAGAGGTATATTTTCGGACATACTTCAACTAATCACCTAGTCTAATGTCGGCCGCGGTGGATCTCCATTTCCACAACATGGCTATCCTCCGTGGCTTCCGCCTCCGCCATATCTTTATTATGTCTGGTTGTGCCGCTCATCGGAGTGGCCATGCATCAGCCGGAGGGGAAAAGTACCATAAACAAGCCAACTGCTATAGTAGTCTTTGAAGTATACGCCAAGTTTTTGGCGATGCCCATCTTGATCACGCCAGGTTCACGACTTTCGAAGTCCTTCCATGTGGAGATCGATGGGCCGTAAGTGGGCCCAGGGATTGTGGATCATATAGTTTGGTACCCCCTAGTCCAGGACACCATCAGTAGCCCCTGAACTTGTCTTCGAAGCTGAGGACGAAAACCCCATCCTCGGACTAATGTCTCCGGCTTGAGGTCTTCGGCTTGGCACGCGAGTTGTTTCTCTATTAAGCTAGGGCTTCGTGGTTCACAAAATGTCATCGGCCTTCACACGTCGGATTAAAGCGGCCTTCGCTTAACGCGATCCGAGATCCCCTACTAGGGATCCGAAGTGGGCCCTGATGTCTACTACACAACTTTATTCTTGTAGACTCGTGTTGGGCCTCCAAGCGCAGAGTTTTGTAGGACAGTAGCAATTTTTTCTCAAATGGATGACCTAAGGTTTATCAATCCGTGGGAGGTGTAGGATGAAGATGGTCTCTCTCAGACAACCCTGCAACCAAATACAAGAAATCTCTTGTGTCCCCAACACACCCAATACAATGGCAAATTGTATAGGTGCACTACTTCGGCGAAGAGATGGTGATAAAAGTGTAATATGGATGGTAGAAATATATTTTGTAATCTGAATAAATAAAAACAGCAAGGTAACAAATAGTAAACGGGCACAAAAACGGTATTGCAATGCTTGAAAATGAGGCCTAGGGTCCGTACTTTCACTAGTGCAATCTCTCAACAATGCTAATATAATTGGATCATATAACCATCCCTCAAAGTGTGATGAAGAATCACTCCAAAGTTCTTATCTAGCGGAGAACATAAGAATAAATTGTTTGTAGGGTACGAAACCACCTCAAAGCTATTCTTTCTGTTCGACCTATTCAAGAGTTCGTACTAAAATAACATAAAGCTATTCTTTCCGTTCGATCTATCCTAGAGTTCGTACTAAAATAACACCAAAGCAAATTCATATTCATAATACTCAATCCAACACAAAGAACTTCAAAGAGTGCCCCAAGATTTCTACCGGGGAAACATAGATTGCCCCAATGTCACCTCGGGAATCCGCGAGTTGAGTGCCAAAACATATATCAAGTGAATCAATACGATAAGGCATTGTCACCACGAGTATTCAATTGCAAGACATATATCAAGTGTTCTCAAATCCATAAAAGTATTCAATCCGATAACAACGGAATCTCAAAGGGAAAAACTCAATTCATCACAACAAGATAGAGAGGGGAAAACATCATATGATCCGACTATATTAACAAAGCCCGCGATACATCAAGATCGTGGCATCTCAAGAACACGAGAGAGAGGGAGAGATTAAACACATAGCTACTGGTACAAACCCTCAGCCCCGAGGGTGGACTACTCCCTCCTCATCGTGGTGGCCGCCGGGATGATGAAGATGGCCAATGGTGATGATTCCCCCCTCCGGCAGGGTGCCGGAACGGGGTCTAGATTGGTTTTCGGTGGCTACAGAGCCTTGCGGCGGCGGAACTTCTGATCTCGGGTTATTTCTGATGGTTTCTCTATTTATAGGATTTTTGGGCGTCGGTTTCACGGTAAGATGGACCTCGAGGTGAGCACAACCCTCCGGGGCACGGACGGCCCACCAGGCGCGCCCTGGTGGGTTGTGCCCTCCTCGTGGCTCTTTTTGCCCTCCCACAAAGCTTCGGTGGTCTCTTTTGTTCCAAAAAAATCGTCAAAAAGTTTCGTCCAATTCCGAGAACTTTTATTTCTGCACAAAAAACAACACCACGGTAGTTCTGCTGAAAACAACGTCAGTCCGGGTTAGTTCCAAAAAATGATATAAATTTGCTATAAAATGATTGTAAAACATCCAAGAATGATAATATATTAGCATGAATACTTCATAAATTATAGATACGTTGGAGACGTATCAGGCCCCACCGTATGTGGCCCTCCTATTTATTTTTTTTACAATTTCTCTTGATCCTCACGCCTTCTGGGGAACAAGCCCATTTATGGCTAGATGTCGAAGCGCCCCCCTGAAAGGATCGAGAAGAGGTGTCTAGAGGGGCGTGAATAGACTCTAAGAAGAAAAGTTGCAGTTTTTAATTTCCTTAAGTTGATGTGGAGTTTTGGGACAAGTTTAACCATTCACAATACATATCAAGCAAGCATCACAAGAGTATATGAGCAGCGGAAAGTAAAGCATGCAAGTTGCAAGAAAGTAAGGGGATGGGATTGGAGTGTGCAAACGCAATTTTGAGACACGGAGATTTTTTATCTGTGGTTCCGATAGGTGGTGCTATCGTACATCCACGTTGATGGAGACTTCAACCCACAAAGGGTAACGGTTGCGCGAGTCCACGGAGGGCTCCACCCACGAAGGGTCCATGAAGAAGCAACCTTGTCTATCCCACCATGGCCGTCGCCCACGAAGGACTTGCCTCACTCGGGTAGATCTTCACGAAGTAGGCGATCTCCTTGCCCTTACAAACTCCTTGGTTCAACTCCACAATCTTGACGGAGGCTCCCAAGTGACACCTAGCCAATCTAGGAGACACCACTCTCCAAGAGGTAACAAATGGTGTGTTGATGATGAACTCCTTGCTCTTGTGCTTCAAATGATAGTCTCCCCAACACTCAACTCTCTCTCATAGGATTGGATTTGGTGGAAAGATGATTTGAGTGGAAAGCAACTTGGGGAAGGCTAGAGATCAAGATTTATGTGGTTGGAATGGAATATCTTGACCTCAACACAAGTGTAGGTGGTTCTCTCTCAGAAAATGTATGTTGGAAGTGTAGGCATGTTCTGATGGCTCTCTCCATGAATGAAGAGTGGGTGGAGGGGTATATATAGCCTCCACACAAAATCTAACCGTTACACACAATTTACCAAACTCGGTGGGACCGAATCATGAAACTCGGTCGGACCAATTTGGTTCATAATGTGACCGTTAGGGTTTTCGGTGGGACCGACACGTCAACTCGGTAGGACCGATTTCATTAGGGTTAGGGCATAACGTAATCTCGATAAGACGATTACACAAACTCGGTGAGACCGATTTTGGTAATAGACAAATGGAGAGTTGGTCAGGCAAACTCAGTGGGACCGATTCGCTCATCTCGGTTGGACCGAAACATTACGAAAGGGAACCAGATTGTTTGCATTGCAATCTCGGTGGGACCGAAATTATTGCAATAGGCAACAGAGAGTTTGCAATCCCATCTCGGTGATACCGAGATCCCTATCGGTGAGACGGAAAAGACTAGGGTTTCTGGCAGTGGCTATGTCAAGAGAACTCGGTGGCGCCGGATAGGAATTTTCGATGGGGCCGAGTTTGACTTTTGGTTTGGGACATATGTGGATGTGAGAAAGTGGTTGAGGGTTTTGGAGCATATCACTAAGCACTTTGAGCAAGCAAGCCATTAAGCAACACCTCATCCCCTCTTAATAGTATTGGCTTTCCTATGGACTCAATGTGATCTTGGATCACTAAAATAGAAAATGTAGAGTCCTGAGTGTCGGGTGGTTGGTGCGACATATGCCAAGGGATGGCTTATCATTGTGGGAGCCAATAAAACGTCGCCGGTGCCTGGAAACGGGATGAGGCGAAGACATGCACGCCGGCGGATCTTACCCAGGTTCGGGGCTCTCCGAGGAGATAACACCCCTAGTCCTGCTCTGCGGGGTCTCCGCATGATCACTAGATCGATGAAAGGTAGCTACAATTGCTCCTAGAGCTGTTGAGATCAAGGGAGAAGAAGAACAAGGCTAGCTCTTGCTTCTCTCTATCTATGGTGTGTGTGCTATGCTTGCAAGCCAACTATGCTCAGAGGCCAACCCTGTGCATGGGTGCTCCGAGGGGTTTATATAGGCCTACCCCCCGGGGGTACAATGGTTATCCGGCTGGGCTCTGGTCCCAGCCGTCAGTGTCTACGCTCGCCGGCTTCTCCGCCGGCTGCTGGGTCCCGCCGGCTGGTGGGTCCCGCCGGCTACCGGCTACTTGGTCGACAGGCCGGCCCCACCGCCTAGGGTCTTGTCGGCGGCTGCTTACTGTAGCCGCGCCTCTGATGACGAGGGCTTTGTCGAGGTAAGCGTGGCTACAGTGGGCCGCCTCGGGGGCTCTCACTGTAGCCTTACCTCGTCTTGTCTCCTTAATGGGGCTCCTGCTTCGAGGAAGGGAGTAGCTGGCTTCTGGAGGCCGGCTATGCTCTTGGCCGACTGGGAAAGGCCGGGCCGCCTTCACGCCTCTCTCTGGCTGAAGGGGCCCGCCGCCCGCGGGCCGTACGGGAGTCGGTCGGGGGTGACGTCGAGGCCAACATGGCAGTGCCGAGCCGCACGGGAGACGTCCGTCCCGTACGGCCTCCTGTAGCCACGCCCGCCTCGGGCTTCGGGGGTAGTGGGCCGCACTGTGGCCACACCCCGTCACGTCGCCGTTATGTGGGAGTGGTTTGGAGTGGTTGTGGTCTTGGCCGGCTCCTAGGAGTCGGCGTCCTTCTTGGCCGGCTTCTTGGAATCGGCCACCCCGTAGTCGTCCTGGGGAGGAGTTGGTGAGGCTGGGTCGCCTTCCGGGAGTCGGCTTCAGAGGTAGCCGGCCAGGGAAGGCGGCCCAATGCTCGGAGTGCTTGGAGGCCCGAAGGCCTGATAATTTTTTCAGAAGAACCAGGGGCAGTCGGTTAGGCAACCCGTGGCCATTTACTCCGACAGTAGTCCCCGAAGCTGATTGGGCTTCGAGGTGGAGTGGGGGTTGAGAAGCTCGATCAGCTTCCTATCGTGACAAGCCGGCAGCTGGGAGCCGGCCTTGGTCAGGCGCGCCGCCTGAGTCGAAATCTTCTGGAGTCGGAGGGCGGGAGCCCGTTGGCACGTGCACCGGGCCGCGGGCCGGCCACGGGCCGCCGGCGAACCACGTGGCCGGAAAGCCTGCCAGCCCACGCGCGTGACGGGACGTCGCCGCAGGGAGGGGGCCCGCCACGTCCGCGCCCCGGCCCAGGTGCGGATCCTTTGTATCCCGAAACCGCCCGCATGTTCCATGCGGCAGTTTCGGCTCGCATTTATGCGCAATAATCGCGAGACGTGGGGGGAGTGGGCGTAGTTAATCCCACGTCCCCCCCACGTCCGGCCTCTTCGGCCTCGTGAGGCTATAAGTAGGGGGAGGTGGAGGGCGGCAGGCCCTCGCATGCTCCTCCTACTTCCACCGTCTTCTTCCTCTTGTCAGTTCTTGCGACAGCGCCTCGCCGCCGCGCTCTTCCACCGCACGCTCCTCCGCCGCCGTGCTAGCTTTCGCCATGCCTCCCACCGTAGAGCAGCTTGGCGGGGATTGGGACGGCTCCAACGTCCATGACGACCACGTTGACTTCCTCCGCGACACGTGGCGGCTGCCCAGCGCGGACAAAGTGGAGGTCCGCCTCGCGCCGGCGAAGGAAATCTCGCCGAGGCCGCAGGAGGGCGAGCGGGTGGTCTTCCGCTCGCACTTCCTGCGCGGCTTTGGCCTGCCAGTGAGCGCCTTCTTCCGCTCCTGGCTCGAATTCTATCAGCTCCAGCCGCACCATCTCACCCCCAACGCGGTCGTGCTGCTGTCCGCCTTCGTCACCCTGTGCGAGGGCTATCTCGGCGTCCTCCCCACTCTTGAGCTCTGGGGGGAGTTCTTCCAGTCGAAGCTGGGCACGCGCATTAAGGGCGTGCCGGCTCATACTGGCGCCTTCATCGCATCGCGGAGATCGGCTGCCGACAACCCCTTCCCCGTCAGCACGCTGATCCAATCGGTGAAGAAGTGGCAGAAGTCGTACTTCTACGTGCGGAACATCGCTCCACGGGGCGACTACATCAACCTGCCGGCTTACGTAGCCGGCCCACCGGCGGGCAGGCTGCCCCAGTGGTCCTTCCGGGCTGTGACGCTGTCGCCGGCGGGAAACGCCGCCATCGCCTGACTGCGGGTGATGGTCCAGTCGGAAGGCCTGACGGGGCCCGACCTTCTGGCCGCGTTCGTCACGCGCCGGGTTCTTCCGCTCCAAAGCCGGCCTCATCTGATCTATCAGATGAGCGGCCAGCTCGATCCGAGCCGAATGTGCACCAAGGAGATGCCGCGCGAGGAGGTCGCCTGCATGGTGAACTACCTTGCGAACTGCAAACTCACCGAAGAGTGGCAGTTCGGCAAGGAGCCGTATAGCCGAGCCAATCCGCCGCCTACGGTATGCTCTCCCTGTGTCTTTTTCTCTCTCTCTCTCAGCCTTGTTGCCGAGCATCTCTTGGCCGACTCTGACTTAGTCGGCTTGTTCTTCGATAGAGCCCTCTGCTTCGGCCGGCCAGTGGGTCAGACGCGGAGCGCCGCTTCGTCCCCGACCGGACCGAACATGAACTGGAGGACCCTGACCTGGGGGCGGTCCATATGGACGACGACGTCGAGCCGGGCGGAGGCCAAGCCGGCGGCGAAATAGGCGGCTCCGGGTTCACTGCCACCTTTGACGATTGGTCGGACGACGATGAAGCCGAAGCCGTCCCGCGCCGCCAGCCGGCATCTGGACGCGGCGCGGGCTCCTCCGCCGCGCAGCCTGCTCGGGGTGGAGGTCAGAAGCGTCGCGCCGCCCAGGGCTTGTTCGGCAGCCGAACGAAGAAACCCAGAGGCGGGGCGGCAGCCACCAGGCGGGAGGAGGCGGCCGCGAAGGCGGCTCGTTTCCGCAAGGTGGTGAAGCAACCGCAGACCGTGTCGGCGTAAGTCCGAATCTTTCTTTGTGTACTCTCTTTCTTTCTTTTCTTTGGTGGTTCTTGAAACCTTTGTCTTTTTCTTCAACGATCAGAGCTCCGTTGTCACTTGAGCGGGCGGCTGCCGGCTCCGTCGTCGAGTCGCCAAGGGGCTCTGGGAGCACCACCCGCCGCGTGGACCCCCGCGCCGACCTCCAGGAGGCGACGGAAAGGAACGCGTGGGAGGCGCGGGAGGAGCAGGAGGCACGGGAGGCGGAGGCACGGAAGGCGGCCGCCGCCCAGGCGGCACGGGAGGCGGAGGCACGGAAGGCGGCCGCCACCCAGGCGGCACGGGAGGAGGAGGCGGCGAACGCACTCGCCGAGGCCGCAGCCAGGGCCCAGGCAGAAGCTGAGGCCGTGGCGGTGGCGGGGGAGGTTTTGATGGTCACCCCGCTGCGCGTCATGGCGCCTGGGGACATGGAACCCTCGCCAGGGGGAGCCAGCGGCGACCAGCCGGGGCTGGGGGGAAGTGGCGACGACGTCATCATCTTGGAGAAGGCGCCGGAGCCGACCCCGCCAACTGGGGCGGCCCAAGGCGGCCAGCCTGATCCGCCGCCTGCACAGTCGGCGGAGGGCGAGCCGGCCGCGGGGGCTGAGGTGGCGGTCCGGGTGCCGCCAAGCCGGTGCGCGGGGAAGGCCGCGTCGGAGCCACAGCCGGCCGTGGGCTCCAGCTCGTCGGCCCGGGACGCGGAGGCGGCGAGCGCTACCTCGGGGTGGACGCCAGGCGGAGGGACAGCCGTAGTGAACGTGGCTGCACAAGACGTCCGAACCCGGCTCCAAAGCCAAGCCGCGGCGCTGAGGCAGTTCACCGACGAGTTCCTCGCAACGCGGGCGGCCATCCGGGTTAGTACTCCCGTCTTGTTTCTTCTTGATTTTGCTTTTTTCTTGATCTTGATTTCTTCCGTGGGGGCGCGTCAGCGCACCCACTGGGTGTAGTCCCCGAGTTCCGAGCCGGCTGCTGAGCAGGCGGCTTGGAACTTCTTGGTGGATTTGCCTTTGCTATTTTTGTTCTCACTTCGGTCTTCTGTCCATCTTGCAGGACTACCACAACCTTCGAGCGGCTGCCTTCAACTCCCAGGCTCGGGAGCTGACTCAGAAGACCGCCGATCTTACTGAGAGCCGAGGTACGTGGTTTATTCATTATCTCATGTGGGGGCGTCAGCGCACCCACTGGGTGTAGTCCCCGAGATTCGGGCCGACTGCTGAGCAGTCGGGTCGAATCTTCCTTGACAATTTCTTACTGTTCTTCTTCTTCTTCCGACTTTGCAGCGGCCAACGCCAGTCTGAGGGCACAGCTGGGGGAGTCCCAGACTGCTCTTCGTGCCAAGGATGCCGAGCTCACCGCCTTGGTGCAGGAGCGCGATCGCCTGGCCAAGAAGTTGGCCGACTAGGAAGAAAGCCACAAGGCGGCACTGAAGGCGGCGCATGACCGCGAAGCCACTCTCCAGGCCGAGTTCGAGACGGAGGCAGCTGGCTGGGCTGAGGCCAGGCAGACTCTGGTCTCTGGCTATGGCCAGATCGAAGATCTGGTTGACTGTAAGCCGCCTACCCCTTCGTCCTTTCTTGCCGTCTGCCACTTTGGCTCGTTTTTTTGATTTTGGTGTTCTTTTCTTCCTTTCTTCTTCTTTCTTGCGCAGAGTACTTCCCTGGCTATTCTACTGCCGCCAACCAGACCATCGAGGCCCGTCGCCAGGCGTGGAGGCAAGCCGGCTTTGAAATCTCGCCAACCGCCGGCCGCTCGCTGGAGGAACAGCTCCTGGCGATCCAGGCTCGCATCCAGCCGGCTCACCGGCTGCTCCGCCGGCTTCAGCGTGCCGGGGCGCAGGTCTTGGCCGCCCTCTGGCCCGGCCAAGTGGTCCCTCGCACCCCCAGTCGGACCGCCGACTGGCTGGAGGTGGTAGTCGGCCGCTTCGAGGCTTGGAAGGCGTCGGCGGCTCGCTCCGGTGCCAGGCGGGCGCTGGAGTTCGTCAAGGCCTGGTATCCTGGCCTGAGCCTAGACCAGCTGGCTACCTGGCGGCAGCAAGCCGACACAGAGCTGGAGTCGGCGCGGCCGACCATCATTCGGCGGGCTTCGGCGATCGCCGACTACACCGACACCAGCGTCTTCGCCCCCGAGGTGGACAACAATGGAGTCGCCCAGCCGGAGGAGTGGTTCGGGCTGGACCCAGCGTACGGTGAGGACTCGGCGGAGGAGATCGACTCCAGCGACGAGGGCGAAGAGGAGGAGGAGGAGGGTGAAGACGCCGAGCCGGCTGGTGGAGTAGCCGGCCAGCCTCAGTCTGACTGCGCCTCCAGCACTACGTCGCGCGCCTCCACGCCTCCTGCCGCAGGCGGTGGTCAAGCTGGGGCCCGCTAGTCGGCCACTCCTTCAGCCGGCGAGGCTGCCTTCACCGACCAGCTCGGCCTCCATGTCGCGCCCTAGTCTGCCGTCTTTTGCTTTTCCTGTCTTGTTACTCTTTAGAACAATGTTTGGTTAAATTCGCACAATTCAACCCACTGGGTGTATTCGAACTTATGTCTGTTGCCGGCCTGTTGGCGGCTTTATGTATATATATGACTTATGCATTTGGCCTTTCCTTGTACTTTTTGCTTTTTGTCCTTCTGCTTTTTCCTTTGCCGCCCTCCCTTGGTTGCCGCCTCCCCAGTCAAACAGTTGCTCTGCAATCTGTAGCCGGGGGAGTGCCTGGCCGATTGGGGAGGGGGAAGTACTTTAGCTCTGCTGGACTAAAGCTAAGTTTTTTAGGAAACCTGGCCAGCCGGCTGCTCTGGTAGCCAGCAGGCATGTTTGGAGGCCGTCTCTTTGCTATATAGGTTCGTTGTTCCTTAGCCGTTTTTCGTGTGGGCGTCCTTTCTGTCTTTCCTCTTGCTAGTCGGACAGTCAGTTCTTTGAGCTGCGACTTTCAACAAGAGAGGACTCGGGAGCCGGCGCACTACTTTTCTGACTTTAGGAAAAACTTTCGATATAGCTCAAGGCGGCCAGTCCCCGGGCCGACTAGTCGAACCCGGTGCCGGACAAAAATTCAAAATGTAATAATACATTCATGGATATGACACTCGTCATTCATAGATAAATAAAAGGCAGTCCCCGAGTACTGTTCGGGGGGCCTGTTGGTTTGTACTTAATACAAAAGGGGAGCGTGATACATACTGCTTTTCAGCTGTAAAATCGTCTTAGGAGGTTTGCGTTCCATGGTCGCTCCGACTCCTTGCCGGAGTCGTCTCTCTTGCGTGCTCTTGGTTTTTGCGCGTCGATCAAGTAGTAGGAGTCGTTGCCGAGTGCCTTGCTGACGACGAAGGGGCCTTCCCAAGGGGCCGAGAGCTTGTGCTGGCCGGTTGTTCGCTGGATCAGCCGGAGCACAAGGTCGCCCTCTTGGAAGGATCTTGGCTTGACCTTGCGGTTGTAGTAGCGGCGCAGCCCTTGCTGGTAGATGGCGGACCGGCTGAGGGCTAACAGCCGGCCTTCTTCCAGTAGGTCGACGCCGTCTTCTCTTGCTTCTTTGGCTTCCTCCTCCATGTACATGGTGATCCGAGGAGAGTCGAACTCGATGTCTGTTGGGATTACAGCCTCGGCACCGTACACGAGGAAGAATGGAGTGAAGCCGGTTGACTTGTTGGGTGTAGTGCGCAGACTCTAGAGGACAGCCGGCAGCTCTTCGAGCCAGCAGCCGGCCGATCGCTCCAGTGGTACAACCAGTCGGGGCTTGATGCCGGAGAGGATGAGTCCATTTGCTCGCTCGACCTGGCCGTTTGACTGCGGGTGGGCAACGGACGCTAAGTCCAGTCGGATGCCCTGCGTCGCGCAGAAACGTGCCAGTGCTCCTTTGGCGAAGTTCGTGCCGTTGTCGGTGATGATGCTGTGCGGCACGCCGTACCGAGTAGTGATGTCGGTGATGAATGTCACGGCAGTCGGCCCGTTCAGTTTCTTAATCAGTTTAGCTTCGATCCACTTTGTGAACTTGTCCACGGTGACCAGTAGATGTGTCAGGCCGCCGCGGGCTGTCCTGAAAGGGCCCACCATGTCCAGTCCCCAGACGGCAAAAGGACCAGTAAGGGGAATGGTCTTGAGGGCAGAAGCCGGCAGGTGTTGCTTGGAACTAAAAACTTGACATCCTCTGCAGCTCTTGACTATTTCTTTAGCATCCTCCAAGGCAGTCGGCCAGAAGAAACCATGGCGGAAAGCCTTGGCCACAAGGGATCTTGAGGCTGCGTGGTGGCCGCATTCGCCTTGGTGGATGTCTTTGAGGATTGCCACTCCTTTTTCTGGCTCGACACAACGCTGGAAGACTCCAGTGACGCTGCGCTTCACAAGCTCTCTGTTGATTATTGTGTATGCTGCGGCTCGTCGTTGCACTAGTCTTGCTGAGATCTCGTCAGCCGGCAGCTCTCTGCTGACTAGGAACTTGAGGATGGGCTGGGCCCATGAGGGAGCTGTGACTTCTTCTTCTGTTAATGTGGCCACCATGACTCGGGTGGGTGGGTTGGGTGTTGCATTGGAGTCGGCCACCGCTTCTTCTGCCGCCGCAGTCCCCGGGCCGACTGCTGCAGTCCCCGGGCCGGGTTCTGAAGTCCCCGGGCCGGGTGCGACTACGGTAGTCCCCGGGCCGGTTGTCAAAGTCCCCATGCCGCCTGCGGGATTTCTCCAGTCGGATCCGACTGTATCTGGCGCAGGCGGTACGAAAATGGAATCCGACTCTGGAGACGGCTTGATGGACGGCTTGAGGAGGCGCTGGAGGGAGACGCCAGTCGGTATGGCTTGTCGGATGGAGCCGATCCGTGCTAGGGCATCTGCTTGGTTGTTGTCGGCCCTTGGCACGTGAAGGAACTCGCACCCTTCGAAGTATCCGCTTATCTGCTGGACAAGGAAACGATAGCTCGCCATGTTCGCGTTTTTGGCGTCCCAGTCGCCAGATGATTGCTGGACCACCAAGTCTGAGTCGCCGTAGCACAGGATCCGGCGTATACCAAGCTCTTTGGCTAGCCGGAGCCCGTGTACGAGCGCCTCGTACTCGGCGACGTTGTTGGAGGCGGCGAAGTGGATCTGCAGCGTGTACTTGAGCTTGTCGCCTTTGGGAGAGGTGAGGACGATGCCGGCTCCCAAGCCGGTGCGCATCTTGGACCCGTCAAAGTGCATCCGCCAATGGGTAGAGTCGGGAGCCGGCGGTAAGTACTGGGTCTCGGCTCAGTCGACAAGGAAGTCGGCCAATGCTTGCGACTTGATGGCAGTGCGGGGTTGATAGAAGATCGTGTAGGGCGCCAAGGCAATGGCCCATTTGGCCATCCGGCCGGATGCATCCCGGCTGCCTATGCTCTCGGCGAGCGGGGCAGTGCACACGACCGTGATGGGGTGCTCTTGGAAGTAGGGCTTCAATTTCTTGGCAGCGAAGTACACCCCATAGCACATCTTTTGGTAGTGCGGGTAGTTTTGCTTTGTGCTAGACAGTACTTCGCTGAGATAGTACACCGGCCTCTGGACCAGCTGGGCTCGGCCTTCCTCCGGGCGCTGGACCACAACAACAGTGCTGACGACTTGGCTAGTCGCGGCGATGTAGAGGAGCATGGGCTCCTTCTCAGTCGGCGCTGCCAGGACAGGCGGAGTGGTCAACATTTTCTTCAACTCATGGAAGGCTTGGTCGGCTTGATCATTCCACTCAAAGTGAGTGGACTTCTTCATGAGTCGGTACAGGGGGAGAGCCTTTTCTCCTAGTCGACTGATAAAACGATTCAGGGAGGCTAAGCAGCCAGTGAACTTCTGCACATCTCGCAGCTTGGTGGGAATCTCCATCCTCTCGATGGCCTTGATCTTGACGGGGTTGCACTCAATGCCGCGTTCGGAGACCAGGAAGCCTAGCAGCTGGCCGGCTGGCACTCCGAACACGCACTTCTCGGGGTTGAGCTTGATTTGGAATCGGCGCAAGTTGGCAAATGTTTCTCTCAGGTCTTCCAGCAAGGTACCGCGCTTCTCTGTCTTCACCACAATGTCGTCTACGTAGACGTGGGCATTTCTGCCGAGTTGTTTCAAGAGACATTTCTGCATGCAACGCTGAAAAGTGGCACCGGCATTTCTCAAGCCGAATGTCATTGTCAGGTAGCAGAAAGCTCCAAAGGGTGTGATGAAGGCAGTCTTCAGGCGGTCAACTGGGTCCAACTTGATCTGATGATACCCTGAGTATGCATCCAAAAAACATAACAGCTCGCATCCGGCTGTGGAGTCTATCACTTGGTCAATCCGTGGCAGGGCAAACGGATCCTTTGGGCAGGCCTTGTTCAGACTAGTGTAGTCTATACACATACGCCACTTGTTATTCTTCTTCAGAACCAGAACTGGGTTGGCAAGCCACTCTGGAATGAACACTTCCATGATAAAGCCGGCTGCAAGGAGCCGGGTTATCTCTTCTCCCACAATTCTTCGCTTCTCTTCTGACAGTCGGCGGAGGGGCTCATTGACCGGCTTCGCATCATCTCAGACATGTAATTTATGCTGGGCGAAATCCTTCGGGACACCCGGCATGTCCTTTGGGGACCATGCAAAGATGTCTCGATTCTCACGGAGGAAGTCGACGAGCTCGCCTTCCTATTTACTGTCCAAGCTCGCCCCAATGACAGCGAACCTCTCCGGGTGCTCCGGGTCCAGAGGTATCTTCTTCGTCTCTTTTGTAGGCTGGAAGGAGCCCTGCGCATCACAATCCTTGGGGTTGGGGGACAAGGCCGGCTGCTTGCCGGCCATGGCCACAACCCGTTCCAACATCTTCTTCTCTTCTGCCACCACGAGGGACTCGGCCAGCCGGCTACTGGCCATGGCGCACTCGATGGACTTCTTGTAGTCGCCGGCTACCGTGATGATCCCCTTCGAGCTCGGCATCTTCATTTTCAGGTAGGCGTAGTGGGGCACAGCCATGAACTTGGCCAAAGCAGGTCGGCCAAGCAATGCATGATAGGGGCTCTCCAAATCCACTACCTCGAACCATATTGCTTCCCGGCGAAAATGATCTTTGTCTCCGAAGAGAACATCCATTTTGATCTTGTCGATTGGAGAGCAAGACAGGCCGGGTACGATACCATGGAAGACGGTGCGGCTCGGCATGAGCTGCTTCGCTTTGATGTTCAGCTTCTTCATGGTATCGCGGTACAGTATGTTGATACTGCTTCCGCCGTCTATCAGGACGCGGGAAAATCTGGCAGCTCGCCTCTCCGTCGCGAGGGTGACATCCAAGACCATTGCATAGGAGCCAGGCGAAGGCATCACCTCTGGGTGGTCGGCCTGGCTCCAGCTGATTGGCTTTTCTGACCAATGCATGAACTCGGGAGTGCTAGTGGCGACTGCATTCACTTCTTGGTGCTGCCGGCGTCGGCTGCGCTTGTCGTCGGCTTGACTTGTGAAGACGACGTAGGCGGCGTGCTCTTCGGGGAATTCGTCTTGGATGGCGCCGACTGCCGGTCGAGCCGCCGGCTGCTGAGGGGCTGGAGGCGGCGGGCCGGGAGGCGGAGGCGGCAGCATTCCCTCGCCCTTGGTGATGCGGGTGAGCCAGTGGCATTTCCGAGTTGTGTGGTTGGACGGCTTCGCGCCGCTGTGGAACTTGCAGGGGCATCGAGTGCTTGTTCGTAGGAGAAAGACGGCTGCCAAGCCGGCCTTCCACCCTTCTTCTTGGGAGCGGGCCGTTCTTCAGGCTGCTCGTCTTCAACTGTGGCCACCTGCCGACTGGAGGAAGTCGGCATGGGGCCCTTGCGCTTGTGGTCGTTCTGGTAGGGGCGCCGATTAGGGTCGCCAGCCGACGTCTTGGGAGCCGGAGCAATCACCTTCCCAGAGGCGTCTACTCTCAGCTCGGTCTTCATCGAGGAGTCGGCTGTGGCGTACTTGTCGGCGATGACTAGTAACTCATCGAGGGTAGCCGGCTCGTCGCAGAGGAGTCGGTGCTTGAGGAGGGTGCCCTCTCGGCACCCGGCGGTGAAGTACTCGATGGCCTGGACCTCGTGCACTCCCTCGCAGGAGTTGCGGAGCTCGGCCCATCGCGTGAGGTAGTCGCGGGTCGACTCGTTGGGCCCTTGGACGCAGAGGGAGAGCTGGCGAGGCTTGGGAGGCCGCTTGTAGGTGCTGGTGAAGTTGCGGATGAAGACTTCGGTGAAGTCCAGCCAACTGTTGATGCTGTAGGGCTTGAGGCTGTTGAGCCATGTGCGCGCCGTGCCTTGCAGCATGAGGGGGACGTACTTCACGGCGACGCGCCGATTGCCATTGGCTATGCTGACGGCCGTGGAGTAGTCGATGAGCCAATCTTCCGGCTTCACCGAGCCGTTGTACTTGGGCGTGTCTCTGGGGATCGAGAACCCTTTGGGGAAGGGCTCATCGCGGATGCGGGGGCCAAAGCATGGCGGGCCGACATCGTCTTCTTCTTCTAGCGCCAAGGATCGAGCAAGGCGGTCGATCCCGTGGCGGGCGTCGTTCTCGCCGACTCCTTCTCGGCGGCCGAGTCGGTCGCCAAGGATCGGGTGTGTGATAGGCGGCGGAGTGAGGCGTCTTTCTCTTTGAGGCGGGGGAGGAGGAAGATTTCCTTGGTGCTCTACAGCTCGAGGGCGGCCATCCGCGTCGCGCTCGATGGTGATGCGAGTCCGGCTGCGGCTGGCAGCCGGCTCCTTGTCTTTCTTCTGGCGCGCGCCGCTCGCAGTCGGCGAGCGGGACGTCGCGGCGTGCTCTCGGCGCGGGGGATGACTATCAGCACGGGCGCCGGCTTCGTGCCGTTCTGCAACCGCGTCGAGCAGCTGTTGGATCCGTCTCGTCATGTAGAGGAGCTCATCGGCTCCCAGCCCATTGAGCTCTTGTCGGAGGAATTGGCCACGGGTAGCCTAACCGACTACCCCTGGCTCTTCAGAAAATTTATCAGGCCTTTGGGCCTTCAAGCACTCCAAGCATTTTGGGCCGCCTTCCCTGGCCGGCTACCACTAAAGCCGACTCCCGGAAGGCGACCCAGCCTCACCGACTCCAAGAAGCCGGCCCAGAAGGACGCCGACTCCTAGAAGCCGGCCAAGACCACAACCGCTCCTACATAACGACGACCTGACGGGGCATGGCCACAGTGCGGCCCACGACCCCCGAAGCCCGAGGCAGGCATGGCTACAGGAGGCCGTACGGGAGGGATGTCTCCCGTGCGGCCCGGCACTGTAGCCACGCCAGCCGCGACGTCATCCACGACCCCCTCCTGTACGGCCCAAGGACCGCGGGCCCCTTCAGCCAGAGAGAGGCGTGAAGGCGGCCCGGCTTTTCCTAGTCGGCCAGGAGCATAGCCGGCCTCCAGAAGCCGGCGACTCCCTTCCTCGAAGCAGGAGCCCCATTAAGGAGACAAGACGAGGTGAGGCTACAGTGATAGCCCCCGATGCGGATCACTGTAGCCACGCTTACCTCGACAAAGCCCTCATCATCAGAGGCGCGGCTACAGTAAGCAGCCGCCGACAAGACCCTAGGCGGTGGGGCCGGCCTGTCGACCGAGTAGCCGGCAGCCGGCGGGACCCACCAGCCGGCGGAGAAGCCGGCAGGCGTAGACACTGACGGGTGGGGCCAGTTCCCAGTCGGATTACCATTGTACCCCCGGGGGGTAGGACTATATAAACCCCCCGGAGCACCCATGCAAAGGGTTCGCACCTCTGCATGTTTGGCTTCCAAAGCATAGCACACGCACACGCACCATAGATAGAGAGAAGCAAGAGCTAGCCTTGTTCTTCTTCTCCCTTGATCCCAACAGCTCTAGGAGCGATTGTAGCTACTCTTTATCGATCTAGTGATCATGCGGAGACCCCGCAGAGCAGGACTAGGGGTGTTATCTCCTCGGAGAGCCCCGAACCTGGGTAAGATTCGCCCGCGTGCATGTCTTCGCCTCATCCCGTTTCCAGGCACCGGCGACGTTTTATTGGCTCCCACAATGATAAGCCATCCCTTGGCATATGTCGCACCAACCACCCGACATTTGGCGCCCACCGTGGGGCCAGGTGCACCGTTGTCCGGAGATCTGTTCTGGACAGGAACCCTCTTCCTTCCCCGCGAGCGCAGCCAGCCTGCTGCGCCCGATGGCGTTTGCCCCGACGCGCTGCAAGGCGTCGACGACGCCTGCGCAGCGAGCCGCCTCGCCGATCTGCTCGGCGAGACTCGCATCTCCGACGATCCTGCGTCTGACGCAGGCACCGATTACCCCGAGAGCCGCCTCGTCAGCCTCCTCGACCAACTTCACGTCTCCAGCGAGCCTGCTGCGGACATGGAGTCTGTCGGCTCCACCGACCCGATGCTCATCAACTCCGACACCGCGTCGCTCGACGCCTACCCCTCCGACGTGGTGGTCTTCGACGACCCACTCCCTCGAGCTGACAGCGGCAGCAGCGCTGTCACCGAAGTGCTGGTCATCAGCCACGTCTCCAACTCAGGCGGGAGCGCCCGCGACGCTCAGCAAGCGGCGATGCACGACCTCTCCATCCCCATCCCAGCCGACGCCGACGCCGAGACCCTGGAGGCACGCCGTCTTGCCCTCATCACGGAGAGCAAGAAGATAGCCTCGATGAGACGCCTCGCTGAGGCCCACCAGCGCGAAGTCGACCGCGTCGCCTTCGGGACGCCGCCGCCCAGCGGTCCGAGCCGAGCCGGCTTTGTCCAGAAGCGCGGCGCAGCCGTTGCCAGCATGCTGGGCACAGATCGCCCCGTCTACGCCACCCCGCTCGAGAATCAGCGAGCCGCTCAGGCGGCTGCAGAGGAGCTCAATGGGCTGGGGGCCGATGAGCTCCCCTACATGACAAGACGGATCCAGCAGCTGCTCGACGCGGCTGCAGAACGGCACGAAGCCGGCGCCCGTGCTGATAGTCATCCCCCGCGCCGGGAGCACGCCGCGACGTCCCGCTCGCCGACTGCCAGCGGCACGCGCCAAAGGAAAGACAAGGAGCCGGCTGCCAGCCGCAGCCGGACTCGCATTACTATCGAGCGCGACGCGGATGGCCGCCCTGGGGCGGTCGAACACCAAGGAAACCTGCCGCCTCCCCCGCCTCGAAGAGAAAGACGCCTCACTCCGCCGCCCATCACGCATCCGACTCTTGGCGACCGACTCGGCCGCCGAGAAGGAGTCGGCGAGAGTGACGCCCGCCACAGGATCGACCGCCTTGCTCGATCCTTGGCGTTAGAAGAAGAAGACGATGTCGGCCCGCCATGCTTTGGCCCCCGCATCCGCGACGAGCCCTTCCCCAAAGGGTTCTCGCTCCCCAGAGACACACCCAAGTACAACGGCTCAGTGAAGCCGGAAGATTGGCTCATCGACTACTCCACAGCCGTCAGCATCGCCAACGGCAATCGGCGCGTCGCCGTGAAGTACGTCCCCTTGATGCTGCAAGGCACGGCGCGCACGTGGCTCAACAGCCTCAAGCCCTACAACATCAACAGCTGGCTGGACTTCACCGAAGTTTTCGTCCGCAACTTCACCAGCACCTACAAGCGACCTCCCAAGCCTCGCCAGCTCTCCCTCTGCGTCCAAGGGCCCAACGAGTCGACCCGCGACTACCTCACGCGATGGGCCGAGCTCCGCAACTCCTGCGAGGGAGTGCACGAGGTCCAGGCCATCGAGTACTTCACTGCCGAGTGCCGAGAGGGCACCCTCCTCAAGCACCGACTCCTCTGCGACGAGCCGGCTACCCTCGATGAGTTGCTGATCACCGCCGACAAGTATGCCACTGCCGACTCCTCCATGAAGACCGAGCTCCGAGTGGACGCCTCGGGGAAAGTAGTTGCTCCAGCTCCTAAGACGCCGGCTGGCGACCCTAACCGGCGCACCTACCAGAACGACCACAAGCGCAAGGGCCCCATGCCGACTTCCTCCAGTCGGCAGGTGGCCACAATTGAAGACGAGCAGCCCGAGGAGCGGCCCGCTCCCAAGAAGAAGGGTGGCCGGCCGCCCTGGCAGCCGTCCTTCTCCTACGAACAAGCACTCGATGCTCCCTGCAAGTTCCACAGCGGCGCGAAGCCATCCAACCATACAACACGTAAATGCCACTGGCTCACCCGCATCACCAAGGGTGAAGGGATGGTGCCACCTCCGCATCCCGGCCCGCCGCCTCCAGCTCCCCAGCAGCCGGCGGCCCGGCCGGCAGTCGGCGCTATCCAAGACGAGTTCCCCGAAGCGCACGACGCCTACGTCGTCTTCACGAGTCAAGTCGACGACAAGCGCAGCCGACGCCGGCAACACCAAGAAGTAAACGCAGTCGCCTCTAGCACCGCCGTATTCATGCACTGGTCGGAAAAGCCCATCAGCTGGAGCCAGGCCGACCACCCAGAGGTGATGCCTTCGCCTGGCTCCTATGCTATGGTCTTGGACGTCACCCTTGCGACGGAGAGGCGAGCTGCCAGATTTTCCCGCGTCCTGATAGGCGGCGGAAGCAATATCAACATACTGTACCGCGACACCATGGACAAGCTGAACATCAAAGCAAAGCAGCTCATGCCGAGCCGCACTGTCTTCCATGGTATCGTACCCGGCCTATCTTGCTCTCCAATCGGCAAGATCAAAATGGATGTTCTCTTCGGAGACAAAGATCACTTCCGCCGGGAAGCAATATGGTTCGAGGTGGTGGACCTGGAGAGCCCCTATCATGCGCTACTTGGCCGACCTGCTTTGGCCAAGTTCATGGCTGTGCCCCATTATGCCTACCTAAAGATGAAGATGCCGAGCTCGAAGGGGATCATCACGGTAGCCGGCGACTACAAGAAGTCTATCGAGTGTGCATGGCCAGCAGCCGGCTGGCCGAGTCCCTCGTGGTGGCAGAAGAGAAAAGGATGTTGGAGCGGGTTGTGGCCATGGCCGGCAAGCAGCCGGCCTTGTCCCCCAACCCCAAAGACTGTGATGCGCAGGGCTCCTTCCAGCCTGCGAAAGAGACAAAGAAGATACCTCTAGACCCGGAGCACCCGGAGAGGTTCGCCGTGATTGGGGCGAACTTGGACAGTAAATAGGAAGGCGAGCTCGCCGACTTCCTCCGTGAGAATCGATACATCTTTGCATGGTCCCCAAAGGACATGCCGGGTGTCCCGAAGGATTTCGCCGAGCACAAATTACATGTCCGAGCTGATGTGAAGCCGGTCAGGCAACCCCTCCGCCGACTATCAGAAGAGAAGCAAAGAATCGTGGGAGAAGAGATAGCCCGGCTCCTTGCAGCCGGCTTCATCATGGAAGTGTTCTTTCCAGAATGGCTTGCCAATCCAGTTCTGGTTTTGAAGAAGAATAACAAATGGCGCATGTGTATAGACTACACAAGTTTGAACAAAGCCTGCCCAAAGGATCCGTTTGCTTTGCCACGGATTGACCAAGTGATAGACTCCACAGCCGGATGCGAGCTGTTATGTTTTTTGGATGCATACTCAGGGTATCATCAGATCAAGTTGGACCCGGCTGACCGCCTGAAGACTGCCTTCATCACACCCTTTGGAGCTTTCTGCTACCTGACAATGACATTCGGCTTGAGAAACGCCGGTGCCACTTTTCAGCGTTGCATGCAGAAATGTCTCTTGAAACAACTCGGCAGAAATGCCCACGTCTATGTAGACGACATTGTGGTGAAGACAGAGAAGCGCGGTACCCTGCTGGAAGACCTGAAGGAAACATTTGCCAACTTGCGCCGATTCCAGATCAAGCCCAACCCCGAGAAGTGCGTGTTCAGAGTGCCAGCCGGCCAGCTGCTAGGCTTCCTAGTCTCCGAACGCGGCATTGAGTGCAACCCTGTCAAGATCAAAGCCATCGAGAGGATGGAGATTCCCACCAAGCTGCGAGATGTGCAGAAGTTCACTGGCTGCTTAGCCTCCCTGAACCGTTTTATCAGCCGACTAGGAGAGAAGGCTCTCCCCCTGTACCGACTCATGAAGAAGTCCACTCACTTTGAGTGGAATGATCAAGCCGACCAAGCCTTCCATGAGTTGAAGAAAATGTTGACCACTCCGCCTGTCCTGGCCGCGCCGACTGAGAAGGAGCCCATGCTCCTCTACATCGCCGCGACAAGCCGAGTCGTCAGCACTGTTGTTGTGGTCCAGCGCCCGGAGGAAGGCCGAGCCCAGCTGGTCCAGAGGCCGGTCTACTATCTCAGCGAAGTACTATCTAGCTCAAAGCAAAACTACCCGCACTACCAGAAGATGTGCTATGGGGTGTACTTCGCTGCCAAGAAATTGAAGCCCTACTTCCAAGAGCACCCCATCACGGTCGTGTGCACTGCCCCGCTCGCCGAGATCATAGGCAGCCGGGATGCATCCGGCCGGGTGGCCAAATGGGCCATTGCCTTGGCGCCCTATACGATTTTCTATCAACCCCGCACCGCCATCAAGTCGCAAGCATTGGCCGACTTCCTCGTCGACTGGGCCGAGACCCAGTACTTACCGCCGGCTCCCGACTCCACCCATTGGCGGATGCACTTTGACGGGTCCAAGATGCGCACTGGCTTGGGAGCCGGCATCGTCCTCACCTCTCCCAAAGGCGACAAGCTCAAGTACACGCTGCAGATCCACTTCGCCGCCTCCAACAACGTGGCCGAGTACGAGGCGCTCGTACATGGGCTCCGGCTAGCCAAAGAACTCGGCATACGCCGGATCCTGTGCTACGGCGACTCAGACTTAGTGGTCCAGCAATCATCTGGCGACTGGGACGCCAAGGACGCAAACATGGCAAGCTACCGATTCCTCGTCCAGCAGATGAGCGGATACTTCGAAGGGTGCGAGTTCCTTCACGTGCCAAGGGCTGACAACGACCAAGCAGATGCCCTAGCACGGATCGGCTCCACCCGACAAGACATACCGAATGGCGTCTCCCTCCAGCGCCTCCTCAAGCCGTCCATCAAGCCGTCTCCAGAGTCGGATTTCATCTTCGTACCGCCTGCGCCAGAAACAGCCGGATCCGGCTCAAGAAATCCCGCAGGCAGCACGGGGACTTCGACGACTGCCCCGGGGACTGACGTAGTCGCACCGGGCCCAGGGACCTCAGAGCCTGGCCCGGGGACTGCAGCAGTCGGCCCGGGGACTGCAACGACGCAAGAACTGGTGGTCGACCCCAACGCAACACCCAACCCACCCACCCGAGTCATGGTGGCCACATTAACAGCAGAAGAAGTCACAGCTCCCTCATGGGCCCAGCCCATCCTCAAGTTCCTAGTCAGTAGAGAGCTGCCGGCTGATGAGATCGCAGCAAGACTAGTGCAACGACGAGCCGCAGCATACAAAATAATCAACAGGGAGCTTGTGAAGCGCAGCGTCACTGGAATCTTCCAGCGTTGCGTCGAGCCAGAAAAAGGAGTGGCAATCCTCAAAGACATCCACCAAGGAGAATGCGGCCATCACGCCACCTCAAGATCCCTCGTGGCCAAGGCTTTCCGCCATGGGTTCTTCTGGCCGACTGCCTTGGAGGATGCTAAAGAAATAGTCAAGACCTGCAGAGGATGTCAAGTCTTCAGTTCCAAACAACACCTGCCGGCTTCTGCCCTCAAGACCATTCCCCTCACCTGGCCTTTTGCCGTTTGGGGACTGGACATGGTGGGCCCTTTCAAGACGGCCCGCGGTGGCTTGACACATCTACTCGTTGCTGTGGACAAGTTCACAAAGTGGATCGAAGCAAAGCCGATTAAGAAGCTGAACGGGCCGACTGCCGTAACATTCATCACCGACATCACTACTCGGTATGGCGTGCCGCACAGCATCATCACCGACAACGGCACGAACTTCGCCAAAGGCGCACTGGCACGTTTCTGCGCGACACGGGGCATCCGACTGGACTTAGCGTCCGTTGCCCACCCGCAGTCAAACGGCCAAGTCGAGCGCGCAAATGGACTTATCCTCTCCGGCATCAAGCCCCGACTGGTTGTACCACTGGAGCGATCGGCCGGCTGCTGGCTCGAAGAACTGCCGGCTGTCCTCTGGAGTCTGCGCACTACACCCAGCAAGTCAACCGGCTTCACTCCATTCTTCCTTGTGTACGGTGCCGAGGCTGTCATCCCAACAGACATCGAGTTCGACTCGCCTCGGATCACCATGTACACAGAGGAGGAAGCCAAAGAAGCAAGAGAAGACGGCGTCGACCTACTGGAAGAAGGCCGGCTATTAGCCCTCAGCCGATCCGCCATCTACCAGCAAGGCCTGCGCCGCTACTATAACCGCAAGGTCAAGCCAAGATCCTTCCAAGAGGGCGACCTTGTGCTCCGGCTGATCCAGCGAACAGCCGGCCAGCACAAGCTCTCGGCCCCTTGGGAAGGCCCCTTCGTCGTCAGCAAGGCACTCGGCAACGACTCCTACTACTTGATCGACGCGCAAAAGCCAAGAGCACGCAAGAGAGACGACTCCGGCAAGGAGTCGGAGCGACCATGGAACGCAAACCTCCTAAGATGATTTTACAGCTGAAAAGCAGTATGTATCACGCTACCCCTTTTGTATTAAGTTACAAACCAACAGGCCCCCCGAACAGTACTCGGGGACTGCCTTTTATTTATCTATGAATGACGAGTGTCATATCCATGAATGTATTATTACATTTTGAACTCTTGTCCGGCACCGGGTCCGACTAGTCGGCCCGGGGACTGGCCGCCTTGAGCTATATTCTAAGTTCTTCCCGAAGTCAGCAAAGTAGTGTGCCGGCTCCCAAGTCCTCCCTTGTTGAAAGTCGCAGCTCAAAGAACTGACTGTCCGACTAGCAAGAGGAAAGACAGAAAAGACGCCCACACGAAAAACGGCTAAGGAACAACTAACCTATATAGCAAAGAGACGGCCTCCATATACGCCTGCCGGCTGTCATAGCAGCCGGCTGGCCGGCTTCCTAAAAAACTTAGCTTAAGTCCATCAGAGCTAAAAGTACTTCCCCCTCCCCAATCGGCCAGGCACTCCCCGGCTACAGTTTGTAGAACAACTGTTTGACTAGGGAGGCGGCAACCAAGGGAGGGCGGCAAAGGAAAAAAGCAGAAGGACAAAAAGCGAAAGTACAAGGAAAAGCCGATTGCATAACTTATATACATAAAGCCGCCTAAAGGCTGGCAACAGACTTGAGTTTCAATACACCCAGTGGGTGGAGTTGTGCAGACTTAACCAAACATTGTTCCAAAGCAACAAGACAGGAAAACAAAGAAAGAAGACTAAGGTGCGACTTGGAGGCCGAACTGATCGGTGAAGGCAGCTCGCCGGCTGAAGGAGTGGCCGCCTAGTTGGTCCCGGCTTGACCACCTCCCGCGGCAGGAGACGCACTCGCACGCGACGTAGTGCTGGAGGCGCGGTCAGGCTGGCCGGCTACTCCACCAGCCGGCTCGGCGTCTTCACCCTCCTCCTCCTCCTCTTCGCCCTCGTCGCTGGAGTCGATCTCCTCCGCCGAGTCCTCACCGTACGCCGGGTCCAGCCCGAACCAATCTTCCGACTGGGCGACTCCATTGTCGTCCACCTCGGGGGCGAAGACGTTGGTGTCGGTGTAGTCGGCGATCGCTGAAGCCCGCCGAATGATGGCCGGCCGCGCCGGCTCCAGCTCCGTGTCGGCTTGCTGCCGCCAGGTCGCCAACTGGTCCAGGTTCAGGCCGGGATACCAGGCCTTGACGAACTCCAGCGCCCGCCTGGCGCCGGAGCGAGCCGCTGACGCCTTCCAAGCCTCGAAACGGCCGACGGCCACCTCCAGCCAGTCGGCGGTCCGGCTGGAAGTGCGCGGGACCACTTGGCCGGGCCAGAGGGCGGCCAAGACCTGCGACCCGGCACGCTGAAGCCGGCGGAGCAGCCTGTGAGCCGGCTGGATACGAGCCTGGATCGCCAGGAGCTGCTCCTCCAGCGAGCGGCCGGCGGTCGGCGAGATCTCGAAGCCGGCTTGCCTCTTCGCCTGGCGACGAGCTTCGATGGCCTGGTTGGCAGCAGTTGAGTAGCCAGGGAAGTACTCTGCGCGAAGGAGAAAAGGAAAGAAGAACACCAAAAATCAGAAAAACAAGCCGAAGTGGCAGATGGCAAGAAAGGATGAAGGGATAGACGACTTACCGTCAACCAGGTCCTCAATCTGGCCATAGCCAGAGACCAGAGTCTGCCTGGCCTCTGCCCAGCCGACCGCCTCCGTCTCGAACTCGGCCTGGAGGGTGGCTTCGCGATCCTGCGCAGCCTTCAGCGCAGCCTTGTGGCCTTCCTCCTGGTCGGCCAGCTTCTTGACCAGGCGGTCTCGCTCCTGCACCAAAGCGGCGAGCTCCGCGTCCTTGGCACGAAGAGCAGTCTGGGACTCCCCCAGCTGCGCCCTTAGACTGGCGTTGGCCGCTGCAGAGATAAAAGAAAAAGAAGAACAATGAGGAATGATCAAGGAAGATCCGAGCCGACTGCTCAGCAGTCGGCCCGAATCTCGGGGACTACACCTAGTGGGTGCGCTGACGCGCCCCCACATGAGAAAAAGGTCAAGTCACATACCTCGGCTTTCCGTGAGATCGGCGGTCTTCTGAGTCAACTCCCGAGCCTGGGAGTTGAAGGCGGCCGCTCGGAGATTGTGGTAGTCCTGCAAGACGGACAGAAGACCGACGTGAGAACAAAAGCAGCAAAAACAAAAATCTCCAAGAAGTTCCAAGCTGCCTGCTCCGCAGCCGACTCGGAACTCGGGGACTACACCCAGTGGGTGCGCTGACGCGCCCCCACGAGAAAAATCAAGTTCAAAAAAGAGCAAGATGAGAATACAAACCCGGATGGCTGCCCGCGTGGCAAGGAATTCGTCAGTGAACTGCCTCAGCGCTGCGGCTTGGCTCTGCAGCCGGGTCCGGACGTCTTGCGCGGCGACGTTCACCACGGCCGACCCTCCGCCCGGCGTCCACCCCGAGGTAGCGTTGGCCGCCTCCGCGTCTCGGGCCGACGAGCTGGAGCCCACGGCCGGCTGTGGCTCCGACGCAGCCTTCTGCGGTTCAGCCGCGGCCTTCCCCGCACGCCGGCTTGGCGGAACCCGAACCGCCACCTCAGCCCCCGCGGCCGGCTCGCCCCCCGCCGACTGTGCGGGCGCAGGCTCAGGCTGGCGGCCTTGGGTCGTCCTAGTCGGAGCAGTCGGCCCCGGCGCCTCCCCCAAGATGACGACGTCGTCACCGCTTCCTCCCAGCCCCGGCTGGGAACCGCTGGCTCCCCCCGGCGAGGGATCCACGTCCCCGGGCGCCATGGTGCGCAGGGGGGTGACCATCAAGGCCTCCCCTGCCGCCGCTTCGGCCTCGGCCTCTGCCTGGGCCTTGGCTGCGGCCTCGGCGAGCGCCTTCGTCGCTTCCTCCTCCCGAGCCGCCTGGGCGGCAGTTGCCCTCCGTGCCTCCGCCTCCCGCGCTTCCTGCTCCTCCCGCGCCTCCCGCGCGTTCCTTTCTGTCGCCTCCAGGAGGGCGGCGCGGGGATCTACGCGGCGGGTGGTGCTCCCAGAGCCCCCTGGCGACTCGATGACGGAGCCGACGTCCGCCCGCTCAAGTGATAGCGGAGCCCTGACCGTTGAAAAAGAAGACGAAGACTCAAGAACCACCAAAGGAAAGAAAGAAGGACAGTACGAAGAAAGAGAGAACTTACGCCGACACCGTCTGTGGCTGCTTCACCACTTTGCGGAAGCGAGCCGCCTTCGCGGCCGCCTCTTCCCGCCTGGTGGCCGCCGCCCCACCCCTAGGCTTCTTCGTCCGGCTGCCGAACATGCCCTGGGTGGCGCGATGTTTCTGGCCTCTACCCCGAGCAGGCTGCGCGACGGAAGAGCCCGCGCCGCGTCCGGAGGCCGGCTGGCGGGGCGGGACAGCTTCAGCTTCGTCCTCGTCTGGCCAGTCCTCGAAGGTAGCAGTAAACCCGGAGCCGCCTGCTTCGCCGCCGGCTTGGCCGCCAGCCGGCTCGGCGGCGTCCTCCATATGGACCGCCCCCAGGTCGGGGTCCTCCTGGTCGTGCTCGGTCCGGTCGGGGACGAAGCGGCGCTCCACGTCCGCTCCGCCGGCCGGCCGAAGCAGAGGATTCTGTCAAAAAGAGCGAGCCGACTGAGTTAGAGTCGGCCCAAAGGAACTCGGCGACAAAGCCGAGGGAGAAAAAGAGAAAAAGAGAAGGGGAGCGTACCGTAGGCGGAGGATTGGCGCGGCTGTATGGTTCCTTGCCGAATTGCCAGTCATCGGAAAGCTGGCAATTGGCGAGGTAGTTCACCATGTCGGCGGCGTCAGGCCACGACATCTCCTTGGTACACATCCGGCTCGGATCGAGCTGGCCGCTCATCTGACAGATCAGATGAGGCCGGCTCTGGAGCGGAAGGACCCGGCGCGTGACGAACGTGGCCAGGAGGTCGGGCCCCGTCAGCCCCTCCGACTGGACCATCACCCGCAGGCGGGCGATGGCGGCGTTTCCTCCCTGCGACAGCGTTACCGCCCGGAAGGACCACTGGGGCAGCCTCCCCGCCGGCGGGCCGGCTACGTAAGCCGGCAGGTTGAGGTAGTCACCTCGGGGAGCGATGCTCCGCACGTAGAAGTATGACTTCTGCCACTTCTTCACCGATTGGATCAGCGTGATGACGGGGAAGGGGTTGTCGGCGCCTGATCTCCGCGACGCGATGAAGGCGCCGGTCTGAGCCGGCACGCCCCTCACGCGCGTGCCCAGCTTCGACTGGAAGAACTCCCCCCAGAGCTCGAGGGTGGGGAGGACGCCAAGGTAGCCCTCGCACAGGGCGACGAAGGCCGACAGCAGCACCACCACGTTGGGGGTGAGGTGGTGCGGCTGTGTAACGACCCGACCCGAAATCGGTCAAGTCTCTGTGTAGCTGTACCATCCCAAGATCATGCTGGCACACATAGTACATTGATGCAAAGATTCAAAGTTCAATCACACCTGAATTTATTACACGATTCTCATATCGAGTCTTTATTACATCATAATAAATTCGGCCGAAGGCCAACTCATGAGAAATAAACTAAATAAAGCTGCGGAAGCGTAGACGAATAGCGAGTCCATCCGACTCAAAAGGGCAATCGCCAAGCGTGGATCGTAGCCTCACTCCTGATCGGAAAACTCCTCTGCAACATAAGACGTTGCAGTCGTGTAGGTCAGCATTTTGAATATGCCGGCAAGTCATGAAAAGAGAACAACAATAAAATTACTAATACTATATGCAATTTGGCTGTGGGGCTCTATGTTTCATTGTTTTGCGAAAAAGCCGGTTTTTCCCTACAACAAGAACTTGTTCGCAATTACTACAAAATTATTGGTAGTTAATGAGATGGTTCCGCCAACCAATGTCTCGTTCCCAATTATTAAATAACCCCCTCAATTAATTTATTAAGTTCAGTGTTGAGATATCCGAAATACTCCAATTCCAGAGGCTCATTTGTCCGTAACCGGGGACACGGCTAATCGATTAGGTTGTTACTCTACAGAGGTTTGTGCACTTTACCCGCAAGAATCGTTCCCTCCTTTTAAGTCTTCGCACTGCCTGGTGTTTGAAGACGGGACGAACGAAACAGGGTCTTCCGAAGAGTTCCTCTGGGCCACTGCCGGTGCCCATCCAATCCTACCGTTCTTCTACATCTCGTAGCACCGTCCGGCCAGAGTCACGCCTAGGGTCGACCAAGCCAGAGCCCATAATGGCTTGCGGCTGCACAGGTAAGCTTCCGGTCAATGGGGTATCCATCCGTCTCTTCGTGGCTGGGTGAAGCTTTCCGCAAGATGTCATGGCGCTTCTCCATGCATCCCGGCCATCCACTGGTTTCTCCAGGGTGCCCGTCAACCGTCCTCCACCCAGTAGTGAATTTTGAAGTCCATCTTGAGCTTGACGTCATGGGGTTGTCATCATCTTGACTCTCACATCTCCCTTATGAATCACTCAACCAACCCCGTCTACGAGCATAGCAAAATAAACTACATCGTCCCGGGCATTGGTAACAAGGGAGAAGGGTTCATCCTACCTCATGATACTACTTAAGAACATAACTTAACAAAATTCTCCTACTGCATGCATGGTGGGGAGGTATAACTCTAATGCAATAAAATCATAGGTATTGTAAAAACATGATCAAATGACTTGCCTGGCTGACGGTCTTCGAAAGCTAGTGACTCGTAATAGCAGGCTTCGCACTCCGGAAATTCTACCGAGTCAAACAATAGCACAAATAAGTATAGCACAATATAACATAACAGCAAGTTGAAGTAAAACACCCACGTATTCAAACCAAAACCAAAGAAAAACTCGGAGAAAGCAACTCAAGGTTTTCATCATATCAAGCAACAACTAAGAAATAGTTTTACACAACTAAAACCTTTCTTAACAGAACCTAAGCATTGGTTTTGCTAACTAACAGAAGGAAAAACATCATACCAACTAGGAGCAAAAAGAATCACATCAAAAGCTATTATAGAACTCCTATTATGCCTAAAACAATGCTAGCAAAGAAAATAAAATAAAAAAATTTATTCTACTGTAAATAAAAGTTCATCCTCTGTAGCTACAGAAGCTAATCTAAAATAACTATAACATAACAAAAATAAAATTATTTACTAACTAGAACAGTAGGAAAACAGTAGCTAGCTAAATAAACAAGAAAAACTTGATTTCGACATAAAACTAATTGTTTATTAAATCTAAAATACCAAAATAGTTTCCTACTGCTAGGCATGGTCAAAACTAAGCAGTAGCAAAAAGAATCACTAAAAAAAATAATCCTAACTCGATTTATGGCAGAAAAACTAATCTGTCTAAATCTAATATAAAACTATTTATAATAATTTAAACATGGCTAAACATATTTTCTACAGAAACTACAACAAATTTGCAAACTCACAAAAAAAAGAATTAACTAAAAATAATAAACCGACTAAAAGAAATAGCAAAAACAAAAACAGAACTATTCTGCTAAAAAAACAGAAACTGAAAAAAAACAACTAGCGCTGCTGGGCTATCTAACGCTCAGGCGTAATATAACCTAGAGGTGCCCGCGGCTAAACAGAAAACCGACCGGTTCGATCTAACAAAAAAAACAACCGTAAGTAAAACCGATCTATTAAATAAAACCGTACCCCTTCGTTGTTTCTAATCTAGGACATACATGCGAGATCCAACGGTGGAGGGGAGCTCGGGCTTACAGCGTCGGCGACGACGAACGGAGACGACGGCGGCGGCTCGGGCGTTGGCGGTGCGGCGGCTCCGGTAGTCGGGGAGGTCGGCGAAGACGTCAGGCGAGTGCGGCGGCTCGAGGGGAGGTCGGGGGCGGCCTTGGTGGAGCTCGGGGACGTCGGAGTCGATCGGGGCGAGCTCGGGTGAGCTCCTGCTCCGGCGGGCGGCGGTCGAGCTCGGGGACGACGGCTTCGGGGCTCCCTGGGAGAAGAGAGGATGTCAGGGAGACGAGGAACGAACAGAGGGTTCGGGTGGTGTAGCTTGGATGCAAGGGGGATGCTCACCGGTGGCAGCAGCGGCGGCGAACCGAGACGACGGCGGCGAGATCCAAAGGAGGAGGGCGTGAGCTGTGGTGCGTTTCTGGCTAGGGTTTTTGGGGGGTTCGGGAGAGGAGAGCGAGGGGAACTTATAGGACATGGACTTGGACGAGGGGGCGACGCGGGATCGCGATCCCGAGAAGATCGCGGTGTCAGGCGTGCTCTGCGCGTGCTCCGGTGCGGCGTGCCGTGCGCGAGGGGAAAGAAAGAGGTGGGGCCAGCGCGTCAGTGAGAGAGAGAGAGGGAGAGAGGATCGGGCGACCGATCGGGAGAGGGTTCGGGCGTGCGGGCGCGCTGGGGCAGGCCGGTGCGGTCGGCTGGCTGGGCCGGCTGGCTCCTGGGTGCTGGGCCGGCTGGCCTGGCCAGCTCGGGGCTTTCTCTTCTTCTTTTTTTTTTGAAATAGAGGGGAGGAAAATAAAATATAAATATATATTATTTTTTATATAGGACATATATATATCAAAATTCTCAGGGGAATTAATCCTACAACGTGAACATTTTTCAGAGGTAAAACTCAAACTTAAAAAAAACATTTTCTGGAAATCCCAAATAATAATAAAATTTGAATTCAAACTTTTTGGCAATATTTTTCTTCTGACATTTTTGGAGTGTCATGTTAGCTCCTCTCATACTTTTGATCAAGTATTTGTCAGGGATATTTGAAACAAATTTTCAATGCCAAATCAAGTTCAAATTCACAACATAAACTCAACTGCCTCCGAAATTTTCAAATGCCACTCAATTTCAATCAAAATGCATAGATGCTTAGCTAATAATTGTAAAACATTCCAAATTGAAAATTTGGGATGTTACAAACCTACCCACCTTAAGATGAATCTCGCCCTCGAGATTCGGGTTGGCTAGCAAATAGGTGCGCGTGGTCTCGGCGGAGGTCTTCTTCTCGCTCCCAGGTGGCTTCCTCCTCGGAATGATGACTCCACAGAACCTTGCAAAACTTGATGATCTTGCTGCGGGTGACTCTGTTTGCAGTCTCGAGAATTTGGACGGGTTTCTCCTCATAAGTCAGATCACTGTCGAGTTGTATGGCCTCTAGGGGCACAGTGTCTCTCAACGAAATTTCGGCCATCTCAGCATGGCATTTCTTCAGCTGAGAAACATGGAAGACATCGTGAAATCCGGACAATCCTTCCGGCAATTCCAGCTTGTAAGCGACTTCTCCACGACGTTCGAGGATTTTGTACGGGCCAATGAACCTGGGTGCCAACTTTCCTTTAACACCAAACCTCTTGATTCCACGAAGTGGGGACACACGGAGATATGCTCGGTCTCCAACTTCATACGTTATCTCCTTGCGTTTACTGTCGGCATAACTCTTCTGTCTCGACTGTGCTATCTTGAGTCTATCTCGAATCAACTTGACCTTCTCTTCAGAGTCTCTGATAAGATCGGGACCAAAAAGGTTTCGGTCTCCAACACCATCCCACAGCAATGGTGTTCTACACCTTCTTCCGTATAGAGCTTCGAAAGGGGCCATCTTCAGACCGGTCTGATAGCTGTTCTTGTACGAGAACTCTACATATGGCAAGTTGTCATCCTAGCTAGACCCATAGTCTAGCGCACAGGCTCTCAACATGTCCTCCAAAATCTGGTTGACTCTCTCGGTCTGTCCATCTGTCTGCGGATGAAAAGCTGTACTGAACTCCAGCCTCGTACCCAAAGTTTCATGCAACTGATTCCAAAACTTTGAGGTAAATTGTGTTCCTCTATCTGACACGATACTCCTCGGAACTCCATGCAGACATACGATCCTGGTCATGTATATCTTGGCCAACTTGGCGCTGGTATATGTGGTCTTCACGGGAATGAAATGAGCTACCTTGGTCAAGCGATCAACCACTACCCAGATAGAATCATAACCTGAACGGGTCCTCGGTAATCCTGTGATAAAATCCATTCCAAGTTTTTCCCATTTCCACTCGGGTATTGGCAAAGGTTGAAGTAACCCTGCCGGCTTCTGATGTTCCGCCTTTACTCGCTGACAAACATCGCATACTGCTATGTACTCGGCAATATCCTTCTTCATACCTGCCCACCAGAAACTTTCCTTCAAATCCAGATACATCTTGGTGTTGCCTGGGTGAATCGAGTACGGTGAATCGTGGGCCTCCTGAAGAATTAACTTCCTGACCTCTGGGTCATTAGGCACATAGATGCGATCCTCAAACCATAAAGTTCCGTGCTCATCTTCACGAAAACCTTTCCCCTTTCCGTTACACATCTTTTCCTTTATCTCTGCAATTTCCTTGTCTGTCTTCTGGGCTTCACGGATTCTTTCGGTCAGAGTGGACTGTATATCCAAGGTGGCGACAAATCCTCTCGGTACTATCTCCAGTCGGAGCTCTCTGAGATCGTCGGCTAATTCCTGAGGTAATCCTCCAGCTATGAGGGTGTTCACATAACTTTTACGGCTCAAGGCATCTGCTACAACATTTGCCTTCCCCGGGTGATAATGCAATCTCATGTCATAGTCCTTGATCCATTCAAGCCATCTCCTCTGCCTGAGGTTCAATTCCTTTTGCGTGAAAATATACTTCAGGCTCTTATGATCCGTGTAAACATCACAACTGTTTCCGACGAGGAAATGTCTCCAGGTCTTGAGTGCGTGCACTACGGCTGCTAACTCCAAATCGTGTGTGGCATAATTCATCTCGTGAGGTCGTAGCTGTCTGGAGGTATAAGCTACAACTTTTCCTTCCTGCATGAGCACTCCTCCGAGTCCTTGACGAGAAGCGTCACAATATACCTGGTAATCCTTGTGTATGTCCGGCAAAATTAGCACTGGGGCTGTAACCAGACGTTTCTTCAGCTCCTGAAAACTGGCTTCACAATCCTCGGTCCAAATGTACTTGGCTTCCTTCTTCAACAGCTCAGTCATGGGCTTGGCAATCTTGGAGAAATTCTCAATAAACCTCCGATAATATCCTGCGAGTCCGAGAAAACTGCGGATCTCCTTGACTGAGGTGGGGGACTGCCAGTTGGTGACCGATTCGACCTTGGTGGGGTCGACTGCTATTCCTTCTCCTGAAATAACATGTCCGAGGAATCCGACTTCCTTTAGCCAAAATTCACATTTGCTGAACTTGGCATATAACTGATGTTCCCGGAGTTTCTCCAGAACTAGACGCAGATGTTCCTTATGCTCTTCCTCGCTCTTGGAGAAAACCAATATGTCATCGATGAACACCACGACAAACTTGTCCAGATATTCCATAAATACCTTGTTCATAATGCTCATGAAGTACGCAGGGGCATTAGTTAATCTGAATGACATGACGGTATACTCATATAAACCATACCTGGTGGTGAAAGCTGTTTTGGGTATATCCTGTTCACGAATCTTCAACTGATGATACCCTGATCGAAGATCGATCTTGGAGAATACCTTGGCTCCAACTAGTTGATCAAATAAATCATTAATCATCGGCAGAGGGTACTTGTTCTTGATGGTCACATCGTTCAATGAACGATAATCCACAACCATTCTCAGGGTTCCATCCTTCTTCTCTACCAAAAGAACTGGGGCTCCCCAAGGTGACGAGCTTGGGCGAATATATCCTTTCTCCAATAGTTCCTTAATTTGCTTCTTGATCTCTTCCAAATCATTCGGGGGAATCCGATAGGGTCTCTTGGATATTGGGGCTGTGCCTGGCAATAACTCAATCAAAAACTCAATGTCTCTGTCTGGTGGCATTCCTGGTAATTCCTCTGGAAACACATCGGGAAAATCTTGCACTACGGGCACTTCCTCCTGAACAACACCCGTGAGGGAATTCACCCGATTCTTCATTGGTGTGCGTCTGGATACATACTTGATCCTTTTCTGCTTCGGGGTGGTGAGCAAAATTGTCTTGCGAGCACAGTCGATGTTTCCTTCAAACTTGGTCAACCAATCCATGCCTAGAATTACATCCAAACTCTGGGATTCCAATACTATGAGGTCTGCGGAAAAATCATGGTTTCCGATGCTGAGGGTCGAATGACAGCCTAAGCCTGCCGTCATCTCTCCTCCTGGGGAAGTGACCTGAAGCGGGGTTCTAAGGGTTCTAGTGGGCAACCCGTACTTTTCCACAACTACCCTTGATATGAATGAATGCGTTGCACCGGAATCAAAGAGTACCAATACTGGATGTGAATTTAATAAAAACTTACCAACCACAGTGTCTGGCTGATCATAGACGTCCTCCACGTCAAGGTGATTCACCTGAGCACGAGGAAAAGGGTTGGGCTTCTTTGCTGAGCTTCCATTGCCGTTGCCGTTTCCATTCCTCTGCTTGGCCTCCGGACAATCGGTGGCATAGTGTCCTGTCTTCTGGCACTTGAAACAGGTGATATGACTCAGATCCTTCTGAGCCGGAGCAGGACGGTGCTGGTTGCCATTGCCTCCATTGCCTGACTTGGAGTTGTTGTCGTGGTTGCGATTGTTCCCATTCCCTCCATGGTTATGTCCTCCATGATTATGTCCTCCATGGGTGTGATGGGTATGTCCTCCTGAGTATGGGGTATAGCGGGGCTTCTGCTGAGCTCCGGAGTTGTACTTTCCGTGGCCATATTTCCGCTTGCGGCTATCAATCTGCTGCTGCTTGCCTTCAAGTATGGTGGCCTTGTCTACCAGCTCCTGGTAGTTGTTGAAGGTAGCCACCATTAGCTGCATTCCTAGCTCATCATTGAGTCCCTCGAGAAACTTCTCTTGCTTTGCGGCATCTGTGGCCACATCATCTGGGGCATAGCGAGATAATTTGCTGAACTCATCCACGTACTGCCCCACAGTACGGTTCCCCTGGCGTAAGTTGCGGAACTCACGCTTCTTCAGACTCATGGCTCCACCTGAGACATGAGCGGTGCGGAAGGCCTGCTGGAACTCAGCCCATGTCACGGTGGCGGCCGGATAAGTGGTGGTGTAGTTCTCCCACCAAGAAGCTGCAGGTCCATCAAGCTGATGTGCGGCAAAGCGCACCTTCTCTGCATCTGTGCATCCAGCAGTGGCTAACTCCCTTCCGACCTTGCGGAGCCAATCATCGGCCACAATCGGCTCAGTGCTGCTAGAGAACACTGGCGGATTCAGCCTTAGGAAGCGTGTCAAGTTGTCAACAGGGGGTGGTGGCGGTGGATTGTTGTTGTTGTTATTCTGGTTCTGGATGAGCATCTGCATCAGGGCATTCTGCTGCTGGATCAGCTGGGTGAGCTCCGGCGGAAAGTTGAAACCGGGGTCACGTCTCGGAGGCATCTGGTGTTTTAGAGTGGATGAGAAATTAGAATATAACAAGGGTCTAATGAGAAAATAGCACTACCCATATGAATGCACAATCATAATCACACCAATCATTTATTCATTCATCTCAAACAAGGTTCAATCTGGGATTACAAAAGAAATCTCACGACTAATCAAAAATAACGGCCTAACTGATCGACGAAAAAATAAAATAAAAAATAAAGTAACATGGCGGTCGACTAAATGTCTTCATCAATTATTCTTGCGTCCTCCGGTGCGGCGTCCTCTGGTGCGGCGTCTCCTCTTGCGGCTTCCTTCAGTGGAGCTCTCTTCATAATCCTGGTCATTGCTTACGAGAGGTCCATCATCTCCACTCGGAAAAAGGTCTTCTCCCAGGTCTATCTTCTCCTCCAGTGTGGCAATATATTTATCTCGGACCTCAATTCTCTCCATAAAATCCTTGACTTCTTCTTCATGTTCAAGGAAGTCCGCGCGTGCTTTCTCCTCCAGTTCCAGTTCACGGAACAACAACCTCCTGTGTACCTTCGAGTTTTGGTGCGTCTGGATTTCCCGGTTCCTGATGAGACTCTCCAAGTCTTGGACATATGAAAGAATGGAGTCGTCCTCTACGGTACGGATGATATCTCCATTCCTAGCTCTGCGAGAAATCATGGCGAGGTCTGATGGGTCGAGCTCGGCCCTGTACTCTTCTCGGAGATGTCCAAGTGCACGATAAATCGCCATGTCTCTTCCGAGGATCCAAGTGAAATCGGTAAACTCAAAGTCAATGGGCTCTGAATGTCCTCCGAAGGTCCTCCCTGGAATGTGCACCATAATCCTGTAGCGGGTATCCGTCGGAAGTGCATTGATAGGCTTCCCGGTGATTGAGGGCAGGGCAATCTTCAGCTTCTTCACGATCTGAACCAGCTTCTTGCCGAGAAGCATCGTCTCATCTGGCTGGCAAAACTCCGGTAGCAGAACTGGGGTGAACTCGGCGGCCATCTAGAATGTTGAAAATCGGAGAGAAGTCAGAAATGAACAGGGAAGAATTACGGGATGATAAGGACATAAAATAAAATAGTCTCTTCCTATGGCTTTCCGATCCTAGGGGTTACGTCCTACGGTCAACCTGGCTCTGATACCATCTCTGTAACGACCCGACCCGAAATCGGTCAAGTCTCTGTGTAGCTGTACCATCCCAAGATCATGCTGGCACACACAGTACATTGATGCAAAGATTCAAAGTTCAATCACACCTGAATTTATTACACGATCTCATATCGAGTCTTTATTACATCATAATAAATTCGGCCGAAGGCCAACTCATGAGAAATAAATTAAATAAAGCTGCGGAAGCGTAGACGAATAGCAAGTCCATCCGACTCAAAAGGGCAATCGCCAAGCATGGATCGTAGCCTCACTCCTGATCGGAAAACTCCTCTGCAACATAAGACGTTGCAGCCGTGTAGGTCAGCATTTTGAATATGCCGGCAAGTCATGAAAAGAGAACAACAATAAAATTACTAATACTATATGCAATTTGGCTGTGGGGCTCTATGTTTCATTGTTTTGCGAAAAAGCCGGTTTTTCCCTACAACAAGAACTTGTTTGCAATTACTACAAAATTATTGGTAGTTAATGAGATGGTTCCGCCAACCAATGTCTCGTTCCCAATTATTAAATAACCCCCTCAATTAATTTATTAAGTTCAGTGTTGAGATATCCGAAATACTCCAATTCCAGAGGCTCATTTGTCCGTAACCGGGGACACGGCTAATCGATTAGGTTGTTACTCTGCAGAGGTTTGTGCACTTTACCCGCAAGAATCGTTCCCTCCTTTTAAGTCTTCGCACTGCCTGGTGTTTGAAGACGGGACGAACGAAACAGGGTCTTCCGAAGAGTTCCTCTGGGCCACTGCCAGTGCCCATCCAATCCTACCGTTCTTCTACATCTCGTAGCACCGTCCGGCCAGAGTCACGCCTAGGGTCGACCAAGCCAGAGCCCATAATGGCTTGCGGCTGCACAGGTAAGCTTCCGGTCAATGGGGTATCCATCCGTCTCTTCGTGGCTGGGTGAAGCTTTCCGCAAGATGTCATGGCGCTTCTCCATGCATCCCGGTCATCCGCTGGTTTCTCCAGGGTGCCCGTCAACCGTCCTCCACCCAGTAGTGAATTTTGAAGTCCATCTTGAGCTTGACGTCATGGGGTTGTCATCATCTTGACTCTCACATCTCCCTTATGAATCACTCAACCAACCCCGTCTACGAGCATAGCAAAATAAACTACATCGTCCCGGGCATTGGTAACAAGGGAGAAGGGTTCATCCTACCTCATGATACTACTTAAGAACATAACTTAACAAAATTCTCCTACTGCATGCATGGTGGGGAGGTATAACTCTAATGCAATAAAATCATAGGTATTGTAAAAACATGATCAAATGACTTGCCTGGCTGACGGTCTTCGAAAGCTAGTGACTCGTAATAGCAGGCTTCGCACTCCGGAAATTCTACCGAGTCAAACAATAGCACAAATAAGTATAGCACAATATAACATAACAGCAAGTTGAAGTAAAACACCCACGTATTCAAACCAAAACCAAAGAAAAACTCGGAGAAAGCAACTCAAGGTTTTCATCATATCAAGCAACAACTAAGAAATAGTTTTACACAACTAAAACCTTTCTTAACAGAACCTAAGCATTGGTTTTGCTAACTAACAGAAGGAAAAACATCATACCAACTAGGAGCAAAAAGAATCACATCAAAAGCTATTATAGAACTCCTATTATGCCTAAAACAATGCTAGCAAAGAAAATAAAATAAAAAAAATTTATTCTACTGTAAATAAAAGTTCATCCTCTGTAGCTACAGAAGCTAATCTAAAATAACTATAACATAACAAAAATAAAATTATTTACTAACTAGAACAGTAGGAAAACAGTAGCTAGCTAAATAAACAAGAAAAACTTGATTTCGACATAAAACTAATTGTTTATTAAATCTAAAATACCAAAACAGTTTCCTACTGCTAGGCATGGTCAAAACTAAGCAGTAGCAAAAAGAATCACTAAAAAAAAATAATCCTAACTCGATTTATGGCAGAAAAACTAATCTGTCTAAATCTAATATAAAACTATTTATAATAATTTAAACATGGCTAAACATATTTTCTACAGAAACTACAACAAATTTGCAAACTCACAAAAAAAAGAATTAACTAAAAATAATAAACCGACTAAAAGAAATAGCAAAAACAAAAATAGAACTATTCTGCTAAAAAAACAGAAACTGAAAAAAAAACAACTAGCGCTGCTGGGCTATCTAACGCTCAGGCGTAATATAACCTAGAGGTGCCCGCGGCTAAACAGAAAACCGACCGGTTCGATCTAACAAAAAAAACAACCGTAAGTAAAACCGATCTATTAAATAAAACCGTACCCCTTCGTTGTTTCTAATCTAGGACATACATGCGAGATCCAACGGTGGAGGGGAGCTCGGGCTTACAGCGTCGGCGGCGACGAACGGAGACGACGGCGGCGGCTCGGGTGTTGGCGGTGCGGCGGCTCCGGTAGTCGGGGAGGTCGGCGAAGACGTCAGGCGAGTGCGGCGGCTCGAGGGGAGGTCGGGGGCGGCCTTGGTGGAGCTCGGGGACGTCGGAGTCGATCGGGGCGAGCTCGGGTGAGCTCCTGCTCCGGCGGGCGGCGGTCGAGCTCGGGGACGACGGCTTCGGGGCTCCCTGGGAGAAGAGAGGATGTCAGGGAGACGAGGAACGAACAGAGGGTTCGGGTGGTGTAGCTTGGATGCAAGGGGGATGCTCACCGGTGGCAGCAGCGGCGGCGAACCGAGACGACGGCGGCGAGATCCAAAGGAGGAGGGCGTGAGCTGTGGTGCGTTTCTGGCTAGGGTTTTTGGGGGGTTCGGGAGAGGAGAGCGAGGGGAACTTATAGGACATGGACTTGGACGAGGGGGCGACGCGGGATCGCGATCCCG